>NC_092818.1:69894212-70179212 GCF_023375885.2 Dermacentor andersoni
GCTTCCATATCTAGGTGATTTATTCGCTTGCATATGGCAACCACGAGTCACTGAGACAACGCCTCCCATTTGCCAGTAAGTGGCGTTGACCTCCTCACTGGTCAGAACCGCGAACACGCTCGGTACAGCAAGAGAAAGCAAAGGTCGCGGAAGTAAACACTTGTCTAAAAAAAAATTACAATGCCTGCACGCTCGACAGATGCGCTGTTCCTCCTCACTTGGTTTTTATTTACTTTCTTATGGCATAAAGTGTCACGCTCCAACAAGATTTTTTAGGTTTAACTCGGCTGTTTTCAGCGTCCGAAGTGTCACGGTGTCTAAGCAAGCCTGAGCGGGTCGCTTCTGATTCTTGAATATGGAAACAACATTACAGCTGCTGCTTTTGGAAGGGTACGTAAGAAACTTACAATAATGGTAGGCTACACGCACACTTCAAAATTATTTGCGACCGTGTGGGAATCTGAGCGCTTTCTGCCAAGCATTTTCTGGCAAATCCCTGATGCCTTAGATGTAAAACCGTCAGCTCAAGAAGGCACGCCGAGAACTGGACGTGTGATTACGACCGGAAACACATGTAGTTTACTATGAATGGTTAAAACCATGAGCTGATGTCGTCTCGGACAGATGTACCTGCTCGAGCCCTGAACATTCCGTTAGCAGTTGGCAAAGAACTGAGTGCGCCTTGCCTTTGAGTTGCAAGATCCACCCACATAAAAATCTCTGACATGCTTTCTACAAGGTAACGAATTATGCCACGTATTCTGTCTCACCATAACAATAAATCAATAATTCATTAGAACAGTCCTCTAGTCTAATCCTTACCCTTGTGTGTAGTACTGCTAATTGTGACTGGTCTGAAATAGAAATCTACAGCACAGAACATGGAAAACTTCAATGGAAAAACAATCGAAAAGCAACGTAAAATAATACGCTCCAGCAAAGAATAGAGTGTGCTCCCATCTGACAATTTGGCAACATTTTAGATGCTAGCTGTGATGATTGTAGCACAGCGAAACATTTTAGGCAGCGTTGTGCGCCTGCCCCATGTACTTCGTGTCGCTGTAGTGTTTCCCTGCGCTGCCTTTGTCATGACGAGGAGTAAGGGGTCGCGCTGCAGTTGTTGCAAACCGTTGACTTGTCGGAAGACTAATGCAGCAGCGTGATGGGATTATGACACAGAAAACGAGATGACACACAGTGCATGCACAGTGCACAGTTACAGTGTTTGACAACCATGGTGTCACAACAATACTGCGAAGACGACTGCATGAGGAAGACCATGAGATGACGACACTGAACTGATGACGATGGCATGACGACGATGGTTTGACGACGACGACCATCGCCCAATGCCCATGCTGGAATGGTGCGATGGGATGACGATGTTAAAACGATTACAAGGGTACGACGACGGCGACATGACGGCAAATGTTTAACGACAACTGTATGATGATGAACACGACGAAGACCACTACAACCGCATTGCTATAGGCATTCACTGGAAGACCTGGTGTTCAACTCTTATAGCCTTAATGTGTGCGTGAAAATCGATAAAACACACATTGCGTTCAGCACGCACAACAGAAATACTGTGTGATGCATTATCTACTTTACTGGTTTACATTAAGGTAAGCATGTGAAGTTAGCCTTCCATACTCGGGATGTATATCTTTGACTGCTAGTTCAACTAGATAAGATACTTTGCACAGTTATGTTAAAAAACTGAAATGGCCACGAATCAGATTCTTCCATTCAAAATACACGCTTAGTGTGCTAAGCATAAGCAGGATATCTTGGTGACGAGGCACTTCGTTGTCTTCATACTCTTTATATAAAATAACATGAACACCAGGCCCGCTGCGTCGAGGTGGGTCTTCACTGTAATCTGATATGATGAGTATTGGCACGCGGCAAAATTCAGTGTGGAAGGCCCAAATGAATGGTCACGCAGATGCCCCTGTATGCGCGGATATTTGGACTTTGTTTCGAGCACTTTCTGTTTCGTGTCTTCGTACTGTAACGGTTCACTGCGCATGTGAGGATTAATAGAAAAAGGTCTCATAATTTATCTTGCTCTAAACAACTGTCTTTATGAGATCTGTAGAATAAACCTAATCTCAGTGATTTCGCGCAAGCCGCCGATGAATCAATGTCGGCGATTTGGCAGTGAATCTCTCGAGTTTGAGCACTTGAACAGTTGCTTTAGCAATGCAACTAGAGCTTGTCCTATGTTGCAATAACTACTGGTGTTCAATCGCAAGTACATCCATACAGCAGCTAAGACCCCAGCTCTTCCATCACGTCAATAGCAGACCTCCGTTGTTGGTTTTTTTTTGTTGTTGTTGGTGGTGGTGGTGGCAAATATATCTAAGGATATGTTGGGGCCTCTTATAGGCACCGGATATTTATTTCCTGTTCCATGCTATAAAGGGGAACATTCTTAGCATAAAACATTCATAACAATACGGAAACACTCAAGAACGTGTTTCCGGGAGTAGTTCGCAAGACATGGCAGAAAAGCTACAAGTTCGCCATCCAAGTGTGAAACCTAAACACAAATTCACTGCAGTCTGTGAAAACAGAAACAAGGAAGGCGTGGACACAACCATAATACGTTAACACCATAGGATAAGAACACCCAATGAACATGCAAGATCCCATCTCTAAATCACGGGCTCTAGGCATTCGGTGGTTCTCGTACTGGGCGAGCGACCAGTACAAGAACGTCCAGTGTGCGCATCAACACTACAACTGCTTGGTATAGCCACTCGTTGTACGACCTGCTGTTCGAATTTCATAGATATATCCTTCGATTTGTCACGTGCTTTAAAATAAAGAAAACACTCCGCATCTGCGGTGTCGCGCGAAGCGGTGCTGCACTAGCACCGTATCTTCTTGACGACTGGGCGAGAAACCTTTGCTCCATGCACTTGCAGAAAGGTCGTAAAAATTTTTCGCAAACTCTATTTTTCCATTTTGAACCAATTTTTGTCGTATGTGCTCTTGTGTGTGCAATTTACAAAAAAAAAGGTCCGACAATTACAATTCTCCCTGATGCGAAAATTGTGCGAGGTTGCATACATGTTTTGATTTCTTGATATCTGGGGGCAATGAATTTGAGACCGAAATCATTGCATCGACTCGCAGCGGGCCAGTGCCATCAGCGCCTTCGAAGGAGGAGGGGCAGTGTATGGGAACGCTGGCATGATTAGCGGCACCGGACCCAGTCGTGGAAGAAGACGCCGACCAACGTGCGAGCAGTGGCACGAGCCCGTTCGCGCGATTACGCAGAGGGACGGTGACGCTCAGCCCAGGAGCAGGCACCTAAGGGGTGCGAAGCTTTCGCGAAGTTTTCTGCTGGATATTTTATTTTACATTATGATGACCTCATGAAACCTGAATATAACCTTATCTGTGAAACGGGTTTTCATGTTAGACAGTTTTCACTAGAACGTTCTTACTTGTAAAAAAAATTGTTTGTCTAGTATTTGCCTCATGATAGTGTTACTGCAAAAACTTAGTTTAACAGAAATTTAGTCTTGCTGCCCAAAATCTTGCTTCCAAAGCCTACAGTGCTCGCTTAGATGCGCATGACTTGATTGCAGCTCTCTGATAGAAAAGAATAGACGCGTGATTTCAGTGTTATAGTGCGTCTGCGCAGACGCGTTTAAGTTCTGTCTTCATTGAAGTGCACTGGAGAGAAACTGTACATTATTGGAAGTGTGCTCACATTAGCATTTTAGGTGTTCAAAATAGAAAACTTGTGCGCACCATTTCCACGTGGGTTATTTAATCGCGCTATTCGTACGGCACTGAATACGGCCGAACATTCGTGCTATCTGGTGCAGCTTTGTTTTTTCACATAAATTAGCCAAAATATGCGAGCACATCAGAAAACAATTAGATCTTCCTCTCCTTGAATATGAAGTTGCACTAGATTAAAGCACAGGGCTGAAAACACAGGGTCGGAAATATCCAAGCGACTTCTTCCTTGAAAGTTTCGAGCAAAGGAAAACACGTGCTCTATGTATGCGGCCGATCGAGCCATTAATTTAGGCATCGAAGCGTATTCTGACTCCGAGGCACTCGTGATCAATGAAGCGTATTTCTTAACGAAAGTAGAGGTACTTCAGTCATCTCCGTCCCTTCCCGACCCGTTGTCGTCATTCCTTTGAAACCTGTTGCTTAGTAATCAGTTTACGTAGCAACATTCTCAGATTGCTTAACCCTTCCACACTTTCCTTTTAGTTTGCCTGAAAATGTTTCTGTCCCATTCACTTGGCTGAAAAATATTGTCCCTTTGTTCTATGTTTTGTTATGAAGGGTATTCTTGGGCCACCATCTGCAAGCCCTTATCTTGAAGCAGTCGCGCATGCCGGTGTGCTGTGAAGCTCTAAGCCAATCTCGTTTAGCCGAACTACTAGGCGTCTTCAAACCAATCTTAACGTAGCTGCCGAAGCGCTCAGCTCATCCATCATGGAACACTTCCGTAAAGTTTAGTTACTTTATTGACGACACCGATAGGCATCACTCTCAGCCGCACCTTCTAGCACTAATGACAAATAAAAACGTTGCGAGTGAACAGAGAAAGTAAAACGCATACATATTGAACTAGATATTCTAATAAATGAAACAATAACTAAGTGCTTTCTTCACAACAGTAACTCAATGAACGGGAAACCTAGTTGGAGCTCTATTTTCACTACTAGGTTATAGGGCTTGAAACTGTGCCTAATTGTCAAACACTTTCGCTAAGGATATTCCTGGCAGAAGAACAAGAGAAAAATAGCAAGAGAAATGGCTACCTTCGTCTGCGGGCATATTAATTTTTAGTAAGCTGGCAAATTACTTGTATTTAGATCGGTTGGACTTTACTTGTTTATTTTGTTTGTTACAACTTCAATTTCAACCCAGAGATTCATGTTACGAAGGACAAATAGACGACAGACTCGCTCTGCGTTATCAGTCAAGGAAAAGATAAAATATTCGGGTGATGAAATCGTAGCGTTTTATTTTAGCCTGATTGGCTGGCGCAGACCCGTAAACCTTTATAAGATTACTATCATTAGTGGTTACTGCTGCTAATGGCTCTTTTATATGAAACAGCACGTCAGAACTATTCCTAATCCAAATTTTCATGCTGCACAGTTGTCAGATACGAGCGCATGCATGTGACTGCATCAAACAGAAGGTTCGCAAAATTTTTGTGCCGGCAACATTGTGTCATTTCTGCTCACCACGCCGTTGAAAAATCGAATACTCTTCTTGCCGAACGCGATGCTATTCGTTTGCTCGCTGAGATTTTGCTTCACAAGTTACCATCAAATATTAACTTCGGAGAGAATAAGAAACAGAAGAAATCATATTAAAAGGAATACCTCTATCTGGTGGCCCCCGCGCACTTCCTGTTTATCCTTCTCCTCACGATGATCATCTTATTTCCTGCCCACTGCTGGATGATAGCCTGCGTTGACGTTTTCTTTCTAGTTTGCCATTTGTTGTATTACAATAGCCTCTTCTACAGATTGCACATCCTGCTAAACTCGAATTCTTCAACTTACTGTAAGCTACACAGTATTAGCTGGTCGCGTATGCTGCTTAAGCCAGTATATTGCTTTTAATTCGCTTAACGTAGGCGTTGCACCTATTATGCTTTCCATCATTTCTAGAACAATCCATAGCATCTTCGTAATTTTATTTGTTATATTCTAACCCTTTGCGCAACAAGTCATGACTTGTAAAATGTATTGATTGCGTTTTTTTTTTCTACACTGGCAAGGCTGTGATCTTTCCTTCAGATTGTCTGCCGTTTGCTTAAACCGAGCTTTTCGTTTGATCTCCGTAAACTCTGCACGGCCACGAAATTTCGCCATCGAAATTTGTAATTTTGCAGCATTATTAACTGTTACTGGACACGTAGTTCTTTATTGCAGATTCTACCAATAATTTACCAACGCTATAATATGGGGCGTATAATGAATACTAGGATGTTTTAGCTCAACGCAGTACAGGACACCCTATGCTCTCTGCTTTCGCTAACAATGACAAGAGATACCCAGTGGCCGCTGCAAGAAATGCCACCAGTCATACAAAGGCTACATCAGATTGAAGCACTGCTCTCGGTAGGCTGCAGTAAGGTCTCGAAGTGATTTCATTGGATTACAAACCTCTGATTGAGTAACGTCGCTCTTCTGGCTCCAGGGTAAATTTTCATAACGTAGTTTGGAGGCTTGTGTGTTCTTGAATTGACCTAACTACTCGGCTCGTGAAACGGTATGCTTTCAAGTTAAGCATGAATGAAAATTAGCGATGCATTAGCGATAAAGACAAGCAAGGTATTCTGGTGCCTTGAAACTACGACATCCTCCCATCTTCATTTGACGTTGTCATTAACTTTGACGTGCACTGATCATACCACAAGCTTTATCGCAATAGAACATGGTAGACGGAGAATAGGTAAAGCATTACTGTTTGTTACTATTCCCTCCAAGCGCCGGGCTCCACGTGTGGCGTTTTTAGATATTTTCATAGCAGATTTGAAACCATTGAGCACTACCTCAAGGTAGAGATTTTCAATTAGTTATACCCATCCGACATTTGTTTGAACACATATACACATATACACAGGCATCAGGAAAGGGAAAGCGAGGAGCAGGCTGGCAACTGCCACCGGAAGGGGCACAGCGCCTGCCTACTCCTCTGAAGGGAGGTGACAGCAACACAGAAATGGAAGATAGGAAGGAGGGGAGGAAAAAGGAAAGAGGAAAGGAGAGCAACAGGACAAATCTAAAGACCAAAGTAGAACACTGGAACAGGTCAAATCTAAAGACTAAAGCAGAACTCTGCAGCCGGAGTTAAAGTGACGCCGGGTCGAACAGCCTCCACAATTATCAACCACATCCATGGCTAGTTCGCTATGCGGCTAATTGTGTTCTCCACGATGAGACGCCAAGTGAAGCTCCACGTAATCACCGTTTCACCGGTAGTCGGTTCACAATGTACACTATAAGGTGGTTGAACCCGCCACCTCCCATCTTCGAAGGAAGAAGGGTTAGGGTACAGTACTGATCACACACAGTAGAGTCGGTCACTGAAGGTCACGCTACTACAGAATGTTGAATGTTCATGCTACAAACGTGAACAACGTGAAACAAACGTGAAACGAACACAGTAGAGTCGGTCACTGAAGGTCACGCTACTACAGAATGTTGAATGTTCATGCTACAAACGTGAACCTAAGTTAGTTCTATAAAGGTTAGTAGGGCGCGATGGGCCTGATCGCGTTTAGATGCACAGCCACTGGGGTATAAACATTCCTCGAGTGTCGCACACCGCAGGCCAAGGAGATGATAGTTTCTCACTAGCGACGTGCGCTGCGCACTGAAAGCGGGACACTCAAATATAAGGTGCTGAAGTGTCTCGTAGCAGCCACAAGACGTACACAATGGACTTTCCACACGCCCTTGTCTGTATAAACGTTCGTGCACGTTCACGCAACCAACCCTCAGCTTGAACAGTTGTGCTCTAGCGCGACGAGGCAAGCCTCGACCACGAACACGGGGCGGGAACGTTCCATTTGCGACGCGCTGATCTGGATGCTGCTTGAGTAGGTGACGACGAATCAGCAGACGAGCGTCATCAAGCTTGCACAAAATTTCTGGGCAGTCACAGTTGTTATGAACGCAACTTGAAGCGAGCCGATCAGCCTCTTCATTTCCGGCGATTCCTACGTGTGAAGGTATCCATTGAGCAACGAGAGATACCCCACGTGATGTAATTTTGCTCGCAGAGTCATTAATGCTGCGCACAAGTGGACAATCAAGCTCACTGCGTTGTAACCTGCTTAGGGCAGCACGGGAGTCCGTAAAGATGACAACCTTCGATGTAGTTAACTCTTCTTGCACGTATTTCAGTGCAACATTAATCGCTGCTAGTTCCGCTGTTGTTGACGAAGTTGGACGAGGTATTTTAAAGATACGTCGTAGTTGAGTTGAAGGGCAGTAAAAAGCTGCAGAGGCGCCTTGACCGTCGTTGTGTACAGACGCATCTGTGAAAACTTGAAGATAATCTGGAAACTTTTCGAACAAGTGAGACTGAGCCAATTGGAATATTGCCGAAACAGCCACATCAGACTTTTTGTGCATGTCAGGGATTGTGAGGAAAATGGGGAATACGTGTTTCGTGATACCTTTTGCAGGCGGAGACGTATCTGAAGCAGCATGTTCAGAAATTGTAGTGATATCCATAAATAATGCCGCCATTTTTCCCATGCGAGATAATGGGTGGTGAATCAGACGATCAAGGAGCGATTGACCATTCGATGTGCGGTGCAGACGCTCAATATGATATAGAGCTCTCTTATCTTCTTGCAGCCTCAGGGGTAACTGATGCGCTTCAGTAAGTAATGCAATAGATTGCGCCTCACGAGGTAATCCAAGCATTAGTCGAAGCGCAATGCGATGATCTCGCTCCAGTTGGGCCATCAAACCAGGTGGGATGTTCAAAATTGGTAATGCGTACAGCATGCCTGAGAGTAAAGATGACTGGTACACCTGAAGAGCCGTTGTTTGGTCGCAACCAGCACCTCGAGCAGTCAAGGCGGCCACATACTTAAGAAGGGAGTGTGATTTGCGTCGTACAGATTTAACGGCAGGACGCCAAGAGATGCGATCATCTACAATTTACCCCAAATAACGGTGTTGACGCACCCAGTTTATAGGCGTTTCGTCAAGATACAGTCGGCTCATTGTTCGACGAGCGCGTTGTTTAGGGTGATATGCTATTGCAGCCGACTTAGCAGGTGATATGAGCAGGCCAACTTCACCCCAGTACTCCGAGGTAGCGTTGAGAGCTCTTTGCAAGCTTGCACGAAGCCGCGGACCAAGGTGCGAAGGGCCGCTTATCCACAGAGCAATGTCATCTGCGTAGACAGCTATGCTCACAGGGAAGTCAGTGCCTCGAGGCAAACGACTTGGAAGCGCGGCGAGTACCGCGTTAAACAAAAGCGGTGATAATACGCTGCCCTGTGGAACACCGCACTTCACATTTCGGTATTCACTAGTTACTCCTCCGACACGCACTTTCATCCGGCGCTCCGATAGAAAATTATGCACAAACTGGAGCAGACGACCCGAAATTCCCGCGGTTGCAAGAGCGAAAAAAATCGCCTTATGCGGAACTGAATCGAAAGCTTGCTGTATGTCTAGGAAGAGCATGTAGGCGGAATGCTTGTTTTCTTTAGAAAATTCGAGTGCTGAGACAAGGTCTGATATGCTGTCCAGAGCCGAACGGCGGCGACGAAAGCCACTCATGACATCAGGGACATCCGACATCAGTCAATACGAAAGGACGCACCTGCTTTCATAATAGTGTTATACAACCGCTAAATTAAGAAATAACTTTCTTATTAAATCCCTTTTGCAACCTCTTTGCTCAGTGCTTTTGTTACGATGCTGGAGATTCCAGCTAAACTTGCGGGTTAGGTAGAAATGCTTTATGCTTGTATTACGAGCACCGCCTAGACAGCAAGAAAGAACTGAGCGGTTATTACCGGGCCTACTACCCACTCTAAAGATTCCTTCCCACCCGCCCGAAAGGGCCATATTTAGGCGAAGAAAACTTATAAACTAATTTTCCCAACATGCTGAATAACCTGCCACTCGAGAAATTTTATGACGCCCCGCCGATGTTTAATAACTTCTTCGCTCGCGTATTAAATTTCGCGGATCGAGCATGTCGTGGCGTGGCAAAACCGGTTGCGTTTAATCAAACACTTCTATATATAACCCCGTCAGAGCTTTGCCCGTTTAAGCAACCACATTACCGTATCCTAGTACCCTGCACTCTACGTTAATAAGTGTGGACGTGCACTTATACATAAAATATACCTGTTCAATTATGCAAATATATCGCCGTTGACAAAGCACGGATTATTAATTCCACTCTTTCGGCCATGCAGCACTCCTTCAGGGAATGATTAGCCCACTAATTTGGTAATACAGAAATAGCGACGGAAGAATATATATATATATATATATAGACACATACATTGGGGGTTATCACTATTTTTATGAAACGTATGTAAGGAGGTGTTCTGGCACATCGTAGAAGTGCTGGTTACTTCTCTCTTTAGACTTATTATAAACGTATAAATGCTTTGCGAAAAGTAACGCCACTATGATGGAAGTAGCGCATAAAGATAAGGTCTTGCGAATGGTTTTGAAGTCTAGACACCGCCGCCACCGCGCAGGGACGCAATCTGTGAGAAAAAAGCAAGAAAAGTGCAGAAACAACACAATACGCCATACATCCTAAGAGGAGAACATGAAACAAATAATGAATTTGAAAGACACACATTTCTAATACAGGCTCTGCGTAAATACGAGCGTAGCATGAGGCTGCTATAACGAAAAGTTATGCCAAAATTTCTATTTCATTTGTGCAATCAGCCCTCCACAATTGGTCAAACATTTTTCGGGCCACGCCCACTTTGCCTGTCTGTCATTTGACGTTAGGAAAAAGGCGAGAACTCCCCATTTCCCATGACGAGTACACAGACAGACAGACAGACAGACAGACAGACAGACAGACAGACAGACAGACAGACAGACAGACAGACAGACAGACAGACAGACAGACAGACAGACAGACAGACAGACAGACAGACAGACAGACAGACAGACAGACAGACAGACAGACAGACAGACAGACAGACAGACAGACAGACAGACAGACAGACAGACAGACAGACAGACAGACAGACAGACAGACAGACAGACAGACAGACAGACAGACAGACAGACAGACAGACAGACAGACAGACAGACAGACAGACAGACAGACAGACAGACAGACAGACAGACAGACAGACAGACAGACAGACAGACAGACAGACAGACAGACAGACAGACAGACAGACAGACAGACAGACAGACAGACAGACAGACAGACAGACAGACAGACAGACAGACAGACAGACAGACAGACAGACAGACAGACAGACAGACAGACAGACAGACAGACAGACAGACAGACAGACAGACAGACAGACAGACAGACAGACAGACAGACAGACAGACAGACAGACAGACAGACAGACAGACAGACAGACAGACAGACAGACAGACAGACAGACAGACAGACAGACAGACAGACAGACAGACAGACAGACAGACAGACAGACAGACAGACAGACAGACAGACAGACAGACAGACAGACAGACAGACAGACAGACAGACAGACAGACAGACAGACAGACAGACAGACAGACAGACAGACAGACAGACAGACAGACAGACAGACAGACAGACAGACAGACAGACAGACAGACAGACAGACAGACAGACAGACAGACAGACAGACAGACAGACAGACAGACAGACAGACAGACAGACAGACAGACAGACAGACAGACAGACAGACAGACAGACAGACAGACAGACAGACAGACAGACAGACAGACAGACAGACAGACAGACAGACAGACAGACAGACAGACAGACAGACAGACAGACAGACAGACAGACAGACAGACAGACAGACAGACAGACAGACAGACAGACAGACAGACAGACAGACAGACAGACAGACAGACAGACAGACAGACAGACAGACAGACAGACAGACAGACAGACAGACAGACAGACAGACAGACAGACAGACAGACAGACAGACAGACAGACAGACAGACAGACAGACAGACAGACAGACAGACAGACAGACAGACAGACAGACAGACAGACAGACAGACAGACAGACAGACAGACAGACAGACAGACAGACAGACAGACAGACAGACAGACAGACAGACAGACAGACAGACAGACAGACAGACAGACAGACAGACAGACAGACAGACAGACAGACAGACAGACAGACAGACAGACAGACAGACAGACAGACAGACAGACAGACAGACAGACAGACAGACAGACAGACAGACAGACAGACAGACAGACAGACAGACAGACAGACAGACAGACAGACAGACAGACAGACAGACAGACAGACAGACAGACAGACAGACAGACAGACAGACAGACAGACAGACAGACAGACAGACAGACAGACAGACAGACAGACAGACAGACAGACAGACAGACAGACAGACAGACAGACAGACAGACAGACAGACAGACAGACAGACAGACAGACAGACAGACAGACAGACCGACCGACCGACCGACCGAAAGGGACGTACACAGTGATTATGCATGATTGGAGCGAGCAAAGAAAAAATTTTATTTCCAATTCGAGTCATCGCCCGTTGGTTGCGTCAGCAGTCACATAAATTTGACTTCAGGATAGTTAAATAAAATTTATTGTCCATATAGCATAAGCTAAAGAGGATGAAGGCGAAAGCCTACGCGCTAATGAGACGTTATTGAAATTACTCGACATTTTCATTCGAACGCGTTGTCACTTCCTATGACTTGTTCCTCTTTACTTGTTTTAAAGCGAGAAGATCATATGGCTCACGGGGCGGAAAGTCCAGCAAAATCTAAAGGTCGTGGGTTCGACTTCCGCCAAATGTAATCGGTACAAGTGCTTTCATTAACTATATCTTAATTAAATGTGACTTAATGAACTTTGACTTAAATAACACCAAAAGTCGGGGGTTTGCGTGCCCTAAATAATAATATATTAATAAAGGGGCCTTAGTTACCTTTTACCGTAATTAACACGAAAGATCGTGAGTTCCACTCCCGTAAAAGGTTGAGAGTTTGACTCCCATTTTTGCTGCCATTGAATTTTGATAAAATAACGCCAGACAGTCCATTTTTCAACCCATGAGCAATCTAAAGCTTTCGCCTTAAAAGCAGATTGGAATAATTTTACGTTATAAGTGGAATAATCTTACGTATAGGTGTGTGCATCTATTCCTGATTAGATACTGGAAAGTATGCTGATGTTTTATTTCTTCCAGTTTTGATAACAAAATTCATGGTCTATAAGCAGCTACAGCCGTCATTGTGACTCATGGCCAGTATTTAACATAACTGCGGCTGAACTTTAAGCCCTCGACGCCATACAATGTCGCGAAATTTAAATGCGGTGTAATTAGTTCTAACACCTACCATGACACGATGAATGAGTGTGTTGCCCTCTTTTCCGTAAGGCTGCTTTCATATTCTACGAGAGAACGTAGGCAATGGTGCCCTCTCGTCTGCTCACGTGAAAGAACAAGCTGCAATAGCCACGATTATCATTTTCTCTGTAGGCTCATTTCAAACATTGTTATTACGTTTACGGTAACACAAGGACATATTCAACACGCCGTGAGTGGCTTTATGGCGATACATGAGGCACTGAAGTATAAAATTTGTCGTCAAGAAGAGCCGCGCCAAGGTGCATAAGCGTGGAAACGTGAGCGACTGAGTGCAGCCAACCGCTATAATGTATTTATGGCTGCTCATCAGCGCCATCTTCTGACATAAAAAAAAAAGCCGAGGAAGTCGCTGCATCTATTTGATAAAGGTATAAATTCTACATGATAAAGTGACAGCGTGACTGTTCAAAAGATTTTGAGCGTGATTATACCGTTTTTTTTTTCTTTAAAGAGTGATCGTCTTTCTTTTTTTCGTTGATCTTTGCCACGCAGTTCCGTCCCATCGTAAAAATAACGCGTACGAAGAGACGCCATGAGTTGCATGAAGCGGAATTCTTGAATGCCCGAAATCGACAAATAACGTCATGAAGCTAGCGTTCGAAGAAGTTCGGGAGATAGATGAGTAGCTTTATTAACTGCTATACTTCAACCATGATCGTGCAAGGACTCATCGCTCGATGCTAGGCGACTACAAGGAGTGCATTCACCAGTATTTCTTGGTTTATTAGGAAATTAGCAAAATTAACTGTTGCGCAGTGTGCGCCGGCGTGATATCTAACATGCACAGCTACACGTGACCGAGAATACATATACATACGCGTGTTTAAATTACAAAGTGTGACGTACCCGCCATAGTGACTCTGCGTCTATGACGATGCGCTGCTGTGCATCGGGGGACGACTTTGGCTCTGGGACACGGTGGTCGGTTTGATGGAATCATCTGGCATGTGATGATCTGAGTTAGCAAGCAATAAGGATTTTCGGAAACACAATGCGCATTCAAAAACAATCGCAGTTAAAAAACACCGCGATATCGAAGCTTTTGGCTATATTGGGTTTGCGATTTCCCCGACTCGAAAAGGAATGACTGTACGAAATCCCGTCTATCTGCTGAATAACAAACGAGCATGGCTTATTTTCCGCTGTTTTATTTTTGTTTTATCATTGTAATCGTAATAATTATTATTATTGTCATTAATATTTGTGCATGTACCCGAGGTGGCAGGAGCCACCTCAGGCACACATACATACATTTAGACACACGCACTAGGCATACACACAAACATCCAGGCACAAACACAAAACGTCCAGACGTAGACGACCGCAGCAGCCGTCGCCTCCGTCTGGACCTTTTAGGGCAGCAGCGTGGGATGAAGCCCGCAGCCATTAGAGAACGTATTTGGCGTAATAGGCCGAGATTGCTCCCAACAGTAGTCAGCCGAGACTCCAGACCGAACTTGCCCCAGGAAAGAAACGCAGACTTCTCAATTGTGGTGCAGACCGGTGCTTCCCTATATTGCCTATATTGGCGTCTGGTTCCAAACAGCGTCCTAATAACTGGTAAACATGGTCTCTAGAAATGCAGTAGAGGTGTAGCAAATAGGCCGTGCACAATAACCTGCAAGAAATACATGTTCGTGACGGCCCATAACAACAGTTAGCTACACGGAAAGCTCAAGCGGCGGTGACTACATACGGAGCAATATAGCGACGCGAATTCTGTGCGCCACGCGGCTAGCATATTTTCCACTGCTTGTGTATTCTTCAACGTAGCATTTCTATGTTGAAATTTTCATTAGCAAATTCAGCACACGTGCCTTTTTTTTAATTGAATAGCAGACCAGAGTTTTGTGAGAACGTAGTTCTATAGAAACTAGCCTGCATAACACTTGTGTAGCGGGGACGAGATGAAAATGGGAAGAAAAAGAAAACGCCTCTATCGCTCTGCTAAGCTACAGAGCGCCCCTTGTGCACTGGATGAATACTGCGCTGCCGAAACATCATGCTTATTGCAAATACGTAGTGCCAGGTATTTATTTCTTCACAGTGGCCTACCAAGAACGCTAGGGAATAACGCAAGGTGATTTTGGGAAGCCATAAACCCACAAGAAGTGCGCACTGTTGTAAATGCCACGGAGCCTGGGGAGGTTGTGTCTGACATTACATTTGCTGATCTATTAACTCAGAATTTTTGCCGTATTGTCGAAGGAATAAAATAGCCCCGTTCTTCGTCCATTGGAATTTTGTCATGTACAATGCTAATCTTACACTTTCCGTTAAATGTTCCACATATATTAGACAAAGTAAAACTTCTACTGATTGAGATGGGTTTATTTCCATACTGCGTAAAGAATAGAAAACTGATTTGTTTTGCGCATCAGATACTACTGTTTTCTAAGCCGTTTTCTGCAGTTGTTATTCAATTTGAAGGAACAACCAGAAACGTCTTTGATGTCATCAAGTAGGGGGGGAACGAGAACGGTCCATTAAATGGCCGCGCCATTTCTTTAAAAAGCGTACCCTACAATATTATAGAACATGCAATCCATCTTCAAGTCGACAAATTTAAGTACTCAAATCATTTCTGTCATGCTTCACAGCCAGGGTTTCGCAAGGTTTTGTCTTACGAAACGGAAGTTTCCATCTCCGTGCATGACATACATTGCAATCATGATTGAAAGAAATATTCAAAGTAATAATATTTTTCTAGACTACGCGACAGCTTTCGGTAATGCAGCGCACCAGCGTCTAAATGTTAGATTTCTCAGTTAAACATACATTTTACCAACTAAATTGGACAGGAGGATTTCTAACGAGCTGTGTCCTACCTGTCGTTATACGTGATCAAGTGTCCAACTTCTTTCCGGTATCATAAGGTGTCCCGCTTAGTCAGATGACACTCTGAGACGAGCTGTAATTTAAAGAAACCAGAATTGCTTATACGTGACAGAGCCTGCTCAGATGTAACACGAATATTAATTTTCTTGCATTTATAGGGCAAAATGCGCAGATTGATACTTATAGTGGAAAATTTGAACATGGCTGAAGATGTCTTGAAGGACGTGGGCGCTGTAATATCATTATGTACTCAGTGTCGAAAACGCTCCGGCCTCGCTAGCATTGCATCATTCGCTCGTACACGAATCAGGATGATGTAAAATAACAAAAAGGAAACAGCAAGATTGAGTTTATTGGGCATGAATTGGCACAAAAATACTTTCGTCTTTAACAACATGAAGACTGAGCACTTCGTATCGTCACAGTAAAACGCACATTGAAGATGCAAGTTTTCATAACAGGCTTGAAGTAACGTCACCAAATTGCGTGCCCTATTCATTTGATAACGACCTTAACCCTCTATGTTCTCTCTGATATTGTGCGATGCTTTATTTAGGAGATTGGGAATAGCTACCAGACCTTAAAATTCGAAAACTGCAAAATACCCAGCGACTTCGTTTTTCCACATTTGTTTACGAATGGTTTAGTAGGCGCGATCAACTCACAGCCAATTTTTGTAGTGCGCTTACTATTACATGGCCTCTTCAATGGTCCACATGGCTTCATAAAGATTAATGAATTGGTTGGCCACTGGAAGGAGCCCAGTGAAAGTATTGCTAGGGGGTCCCTATGTTAATCATATATGAAGCACTGCGACAGACCAGAATGTAAGCGGAGAACAACGGAACAAGCCCTTATTTCACATTTGACGATTAATTTTACAGAAAACGTGTTCCTACACACAACGAAGGAAACATGAAGAACTATACACAGCAATGAAAACTCAACTCGTAGATGCGAGTAGAGACCAGGACAACCCAGCAGCGTCACCTACTACAATGACTAATCGCCAGTTCGACAGTTGAATCATGTGTGTTTCGAGTTTTTTTATTGCTTTAGATGTATGTAATGCGGTTCGTCTCTAATACTTCTGAGTTCAGTGTACTGATGTTCTTCTCGATAATGTGTTTCGCCTTTCGCGCTGCTTCCGTAGTCATGCAAGACTACAAACTACTCCAGTTTTAAATTCCTCTGTAAACTCCGGCTGAGCTAGAATCCTGTAGAAGTCATCGAGCTACTTTACAAACACGCAAGCGTCAAGGACAGCAAACGGAAGTTCCTAACGAGTATGGGAATTGTTAAGCTTGCAGGTACCAGTGTATCAGCTTATTTGTGCTGTTGGGCGCATTTCTGGTTCCCTTACAGCGGCATTAAATCATATCTGTTTCCTCTCGATTGGGCCTTTTGAGCGAACAATGTTATAAATAACATGTAGTAAATGATTGGGCTTTTCTTAAGTCTACTTTGCTCGCATGCGCAGCAAGCATTGTTTGAAGGCCTCTAAAAGCAAGGTTAGAGTTATTTCTTTAATAATCATTTATAACTTCAGGGTCGAAGGTGTTTAAGACAGGAGCGGTTACTAAGGAAAAACTAACACGATTGTTACATATACAAACGTGGTCCTGAGTGGAAACGAAACACCTAGGTTATATAGTTCTAGAGCAAGGAAAATATTTGGTTTACACAGTAACCTCATTTATTTCTTCCCAATATGAAATTTTAGCTATGGCTGAACAAAATTCATTGCAGCTTGCGATGCTTGCATTGCCTCGAGATGTAATGCGTAATACAAGTTTAGAACATAGGTAGTCAGAAGGATTACTTATCGTTTAAGATGCATATAGCATTAGATAATACGTCTTCTTCGTGTCTTATAAAACAGTTTAAATACCTAATCTATTTAGGCTCAATGAAGAATCGTAGAAAAATATATTTATTCACATATCTTGCTGCAATACCAGAATTGCACGATAAGCAGTAAATACTCGAGTAAAACATGCAAGTGTGCCTACTGCACAGCAGTCGTTCACTTAGCGGTTTCTTCATACATTGAAGTACTGTATAAACGTTCGCCACTTCTATTCCACATCAGTAGTCTCTCTTCACTTTCACCTTTGTATCCAAAACCAAAATGCCCGTGTTCTTCGCGCAGGGTGACAGTCCATGATCTAAAGTCACTCAGATACACGCAAAATAAAGGCATAGCTTGGCTAAGCATGACTGTCCGAGTACGGGAGGGGATGAAATATCTTGCGGAAGCGAAATCCGTCTTTTTATCCCATCGCGTCTCTCATTAGAGGAATGCCGAAGTTGGCTAGCCAGGGACAACATAAACTGCGGGCTAGCTGATTAAAATTTTCATGGCGCTTCAACTCGCACTTTATTTTATACGACCAATCATGGTTTATCAGACAGAGAATGACGAGTCAACCCCTCGTTTACCGATGCCTCTCATATTTTTTCTGGTCCTCGTGATCCATAAGTCTAGTGATGGGAACAGCAGTGGGATCTCGTGGTTCTTGTTTTCTAAAGAACATTGTTTCTTTATTATTGTTTTTTGCTCTTAACCGCTCAGCCAAAGTAGGAAGAAAAGCAAATCAGCTAATTTCCGCCACCCACTGTCGCACGACTATCGCGCCTGGATCGAAAGCACGCCACCACCACCGCTTAAGTGAATTGACCCGCTTGGCAATACCTCTTTGTATTGAGCTCGACTATTACAAATAAAGGGTCGCGAGCGCCGTGACAAACGGTGAGTGTGTGTGCATGTCTGAAGACAAAAGAGGCTGGAAAGCAAGAATTTGAGGCTGGACACTTCATCTGCGTAGCCCTGCTGCACCTAACTCCTGCTAGGGTAGCGGGTTGCTACTGGCATTACATCTACCGTTTCTTTTGCTACAGGTGTTGCCAAAAGAAATGTGTGGTATTAGAACACCGGCCGCAGTGCAAGAAGTGGGAGAGAAAGTGGCACGCTGACCTTCAGTGGCGAGACAAGGTTAATGAAGTACTCGGCCGTTGAGGAATGACGTTCGGCGCGAAGCACAATAGAGGCACCGTGTACAGAGCTACCGAAAGGCGGCGGGAAGTGCCAGGTGTGCACATCTGCGAGTAAAATGTGTAAGTCAGGGAACCCAATACAGCGACTATTCAAGCCGAAGTAGGCGAATGTACCGTATGCAAGGCGGTTGTTCTCGGGGATAGCATAGCATGTTTCGTCTTGCGAGAATGCAAGAGAAAACGGTCGATTATCTCGTACGAGAATGCAAAGTATTCCTGTCTTGTCGCGCGTGGAGTAACGTGTGTTTCCTGCATTGAAATTAGCACACTGAGAAAGTACAGAAGCTGTCGAATGCTAAAGGTGGCATTTCACTATAGATTTGTATGAACCTTTGGGAAATGGTGGCTATCCTGGAAAAAAAAAAACATATCGTACAGGTCCGTCTTTTGTCTGGTTTTCTCATTCAGTAGTTAAACACAAAAAAGCAATAATAAAAGAAAATCAATGTGCCGATTACCTACCGTAGGTTTTTTTCAGAAGAGGCATCGTTCTCGTGTTTTTCTTTCCTAACATACCCTCTCTCATTGGATTGCTGTTGACCAATTTTTCCCAATACTATCTCCTAAGAATACCCTTTCGCGCCAAGTGCATCATCCAGAACCTCCTTCCTTGTTACGGTATGAACAGATGTATCTGCCTATGTTCACAGTAAAAGCATGACGCCTGCTTCATCTTGAAGGCGCCCACTGCTACTTCTCTTAGATGTAGTCACTCTAGCTGTCTGATAGAGAGGCTCAAACAACATGCACGTCTGCCTCTCCAGGTGAATCGGCATCTCCGCTTAGCATCGCCAACATTACCTCTCCGTGGAGAGGAGAACAGCTGCCTGTCTGGTTTTTTTGAGCGGGGCAAAGATGGGGACCGCGGCCATAAATCGTCCAGCTACTTTGTTCCAAGCCTGTAGCGTGGGACCAAACAAACTGACAAACCATCGAACCTCGTTATTAATGTTTATTGCTTATTTTCTTTTGGCAGCGCCTTCTCTTCTTGTTCCTACAACCTCCACCGGAGCAACGACACGTCTTGGACTGCTATCGAAATGATGCAAATGTCGCTCATGGATTATATATGTAACTGGTCGCCGCTTAAACAATAGGACGAGGTGAGGCCAACCCCCGATATTATCGTTCACTGTCTGGCTTGCCAGTTTCCATGTTTTTTTTTTCATTGCGAGTGCAGTTGCACGAGCCATGGCTTTTTTGCGAGGCGCCATTGTGCAGTGTACACAGAATGGCTTCCTTTCTGTCAACCTGGAGTGTGCAAACAGCTGAGCAAGCGTTCCGGTTATCTAGAAAAGTGAAGGATCTTGGCAAACGCATGTCACCACGTCATTTCGCACGGTACCTAAGTTTTTACCAGTGTAGCTATTCTTTTCAACATCAACAGAATCTTCAGCTATAATTTCTTTGACCATCTTGCCTTCGAAACAAAACCATTTCCCGAGTGCAGCCGGAACAAAGGTCTCGTCATTCTGAAACGTGGGCGGGGGACTTTTTTTCAGTCCAGAAAACTTATGAGTAGATAGTAGATGAGTAGATGATGAGTATAGGTGCTGAGGGATGAGTAGATGAGGGAAGATATGTTTCGATTTGTTCAGGAAACGTGGGAACATAACAGCCGAATTTTGTTTGTTGGCAGATGATTACGCAGAGGAAGTTGAAGACGTGGAGGCAGCGGCAGCTGCAGCCAGCACGAATGACAGTGAGAGAGAAAGAAAAAAAACAAGACAGCAAACATATCCGACCTTGCAGAATCGCAACTTAATTTCCAGCGAAGCTCCGTCTCGCGACCAGCTCCGACAAGTTTCAGTTGCTTCTAATAAATTGCAGGCATACGCTGCCCGCTTGTGAGTTGTAGTTTGAAGCCTTGCGCTAATATAACGCAATCGAGCACCTATTAGTGAATTAGCAACAAACACAATAATTGATCCATACGTATTGCTTCGCGATAACTATATTCATAATTTGCCGCCCCCGCCCCCTTCAATGGTGGCTAAATTTGACCTCAGGTGAGCTCATATTTCTCCCAGAGCAGCGAGATCTCAAATTATGCATAGTTCATGAAACTCGATTTAACGCTCCGGATTCCTTCAATACGTTACTTTACCTAAACATTACGCCCCAACACATTGGGCCTCTAAGTTTGGTAAATATAAACAAGGTGCCGAGCTTGTTTCACCGAGGACCCCAGAGAATGCAGCTACGAACCCCATATGATACTTCATTAGGGAGAAAAAGCAAGAGTTTTGTAGTTATTTGTAACACTTCTGATTTACCGATGAACTTGGAAGCTTCGCCACCAATTACACTTATTACCTATTACGCCACCATTCTCTCCAATTTCATCAAACTCGGAGTTCGTGCCTTCAACAGTAGTTTTTGGATTCTCAAAAGCATAACATATAACAGCTTTATCATACTCTGGAACGCTTGAATAAGTAATATTCTAGAAAGGCTATATTTACCTTAGACAAATTAATAAGTTAACACTCGTCATTATCAACATGTCTCCTAATTCAAGAATACAAATAACGATCCTCGCATGGTTCCCCGAAGAAAACTGGTGAAATAACTACATGCCTTCTATAACGCGCATATAGTAAATGAACAAGAGACTGCAGTAATTAGTCTAAAAGCACATACTGAGCTTGCGCACTTACACCTTTGGGTCGCTCGCAGTGTTGCCCCTATTTCCTAAATATATGAAATCTCTGCCGTCTTTGGTGTTCTGAGAAGCCAAATATCTTTGTGTTTCGTTTAACGCCTCTAAAGGGGCGAACGACGGGTTTAGCAATTGTAATTTTGCCAATTATTACCGAACACAATAGAAAGCTGACGCATTTATTGTCCCGTACTTTCGTCACGTTTCTGTGAAATCTAAACATAATGCGTTATCCAGTTTTCTAAGGAAACTGTCAGAACCAGCATATAATGTTTCCGAGCGTTACTAATCACGCTAACAGCTTCGATGCAAAACGAAGACAGCCAACAGAAGGTGCCTCAAGCACTGTCGAATACAGAAGAAAAAAAAAGATGTCAGCGAAGCATAAGTCGGCGCAATAACCCATGTCATCGGTCACCGCTGGTAGCAGGAAACGCACGAACGACTGCATATTGGTGGTGTAAGATGAGGACCGATGAAAATTTAGCAATGCATTACGCTTGATTGTATTTCTTACTCACCGCGGTAGCCCAGTAGCTATAATCTTACATTACTAATATTCTCCGTGTCCCTTCTTCGTTGGACGTCCTGTCTTTGTGCGCGCAAAAGTGTCTTAAGAACTAACTTCAAGTTTGCGGGTTGGATCACGGCCTCGGCGGTCGTGTTTCGATGACTGTGAAATGCGAAAACGCTCATATAATTAGATTGAGCTGTACATTGACGAACCCTAGATGGTTAAAAATTAACCCGAAGCATCCCATTACGGCGTGCGTCATAATGAGATCGTGGTTTTCGAATATAAAAACAGAAAGTATTAAATATTTTGCATCAAAAATTATTTTTTGAACATTCATCACTCACGAAAGACCGATGCCATAGCACAAGCCGATCCCCACTCGAACTAGTGCCAAAGCACCGAATGTGAAATTAGACGTATTCACGATATTATTCTGGCTAAGCATCCGTCTTGTGTATCTACTGCGATAAAAAAAACGGAGCTCAGTTAATTTAGCCGGAATCACGTGCAACCGAGCATCAGACCACGTCGGACGCTGCCCCGTCGAATGTTGAATTCGTGCACTCACATGAACATAATATTGCTCTCGTAAAGGAGAGACGCCATTTTCTTAGTTGCACAATTGGGGCATATGCCTCTCTTTCTGCCTTCCTTTGTGAACAAGGCTCCGCGCAAATAAGCAATAGCAAAGCTTTATGCAGAACCACCACGATCCATGCACAACCTCTCGCTACTCTTTGTCCCCCGCCGTACTCTACGTAGCAGCAAATATGTAAGCCGACGACTATTCTAATAGTTGCATAGATTATTGATATTTGGCTATTACAGCACAGTGTACACACGCGCTCTCTGCGCAAGGTCAAACCGTAGCGCATCTCTCCTTTTGAGAGGCTATGGTGCACATATTATAATCTTTGTTTGCGATGTCCTTGCCTCTTCTTTTTGATGTTGGCATTGAAAAGCGAAATTTGTGAGAGCAAGAACAGCTGAGCTTATTAGAAGTGTTAGTCAGGCACGTACCCAAGGGCCCCCCCCCCCCCCCGAAATTAAGTGACATACCCCCCCTCCCCCTATCCGCCCACGCCACCACTCCTCACACACATTCATAAAGCGCCGACAAATCAATCTACTAGGCGGTCAACATTCTGCTGCCTTTTAAAGCGAAAGCAGTGTATGACTAACTTCCATAGATTTTTCGGCGTCCGTTAACAGAAAAAATCATAATGCGGGCCGATCCTGGTGATCGTCCAAGAGGGGTCCAAGATCAATGGCACGGGATAGGCCCACGTATGGGTAGTGCTTAACGTCTGCTTCACCTCTGCCGAGGGTCGGCCCGATGTGGCACCATCTTCGGAAGCGGCCCACGTATAGGGCGGGGTGGGGGGGGGGGGGTGCTGCTTAACGCCTGCTTCACCTCCACCGCGGGTTGGCCCGATATAACACTATCTTCAGGCCGACGCGCAACGGAGTGAAACACTGCTTTTCGTTTGGGAGCTGTGACCGTCGTCAGCTTTCGATGACATTCCGTCTTCACAGAGTCGAATGGTTGTCAAGTTTTTCACTCCTTTTGGATGGCGGTAGTTATCGGCATACCGTGGGGTGTGGGAGCCAGTTGTTTCATGGATTCGGTGCCCGCGCGATTAACTCAAGACGAATTCAGCTGTCCACATCTATTTGCAGCAGGCAGGGCTTGGTTTTTTATCTTAATTATTTCATTTTTTATTAATTTTTATTGCCCAACACAATGTTTATGTCCACATCTATTGCAGCAGGCAGGGCGTAGTTTATTGTTTTAATTATAATATATTTTATTTATAATGCCCAACACAATTTTATGTCACCATCTATTCAACGATCACGCGCATCGCTGTTGCTTCGTTAGTCCAACCTTCTTTGTTTAGACTGATCCAGGGACCAAGAAAGAAACTCGGTTCATAGTGAGCTGGTGTGTATGCTAATCGAACGAGTTGCGGCCGGAGAAAACGCCAATTGCGTTTAACTTTTCGTTTCGCTTCATTATTTCCTCGAGTAATGGCTTTCCGCGACGCTGGCAGATCCTCGGAACTATATATCTGCGATATGGGTTAGATAAGGTGGAAAATAGTATTTTGCGAAACAGCGTCCATCATCAGACCCTGGAATAACCTTCAACCCAAAAGCAATATGACTGTCACCCCTTAACTCGTCTTGTTTTCCCTGATTGTACAGCACTTCTTGTGCAAAATTGGCAACAAGAAACAAGAGTCGCAAGGAGATGAGAAATTCAGCGATCTACTAAGGGAGAAAGCCAAGGCAGCAGCCAAACAGGGACGAAAAGCGAAAATTGTTTGTGAAAATATTTATGGATCAACATCTTTTTATTTAAAAAGGAAGTAGAGAAAGCGCCGCCGGAAGTGGAGAATAATTCCGTGTGTTTTGAAAGACTCTTCTACAGTTATCATTCGAGCCGCTGGCGTAGCCACTTCTCTGCTGTGCTAATGGGGGTGTTTTTCAAACCTTCCGTGATGGGCGCAGTACGTCTAGAACAGGAGCGTCCGGTGCTCTACGCGTTTGTACGGGACTGGTGACCAGGCATCGTTACTCAACTTCCCAAATAACAACACCAGTCGGTTTTGGCATTTGGTAGAGCAAGCAGTAAACGAGGGATCCAAAAGAACTATGATTGTTCCGCAAATATACATTTCGCTATAATTCTTCCAGAGATCATTCACAGAACGCTACTAGAAATCTTTATTTTGCACTTTTTCTGGTTAACTTGTTCTTGGCAAGGTTCTTCCTGCGCATCTCTCATGCACGAGTCCATTTGATGTGGTTCTTTGTTTGCCAAGTAATGAAGAGATGCATGTCACAAGCGTACCTGTGAGATACATGTTATTTCTATTCTCTTTTGCGGGTTTACGCGTCTTTATGGCGAATGGTGGGCATTATTCACATTAGTACCAGTAAAAGTACCCTCTCCCTCATTTGCATAGAAAAGTTACCTTGGGTGGCCCCTCCCCTCCCCCTGAAAAAAATTCCTGCGTACGTGCCTGGTGTTAGTGCTATCTTACACTGGGTAAATCAGTGCTGATTAATTTTTTTTTTCTTTTCATGGCTCAGTCAATGCCATGTGACAGGTAACAAAACTAAGTTGACAGCATGAAAGCAAATGCATGGCGTTGATGTTTGTTTCGTTATTATTTTAAAGCTAAAATTTCTTTGCCTCTTCCTTCGACTTTTGCACTGATGCGGTTGCTGCTGTTGCCTTGCGCGCCGCGTCGGCGGATGGTACAGAGCGTGTATATACGTGACGGGAACGTGGCAGAGAGGAAAGTCGACGCGAGAAACTCGTTCGCACCTTTCCAGCGCATCACGTGTGCACAATACGCCATGGAGCTCCCTGGGTGCCGCCCTCTTGACAGCTGTAATTATTCGCGACCCCCCTCAAAAACATTGCAGAAACTGCACAAACATTGCAGAAACTTACCTTTCTACTAACGCGCAAGTCTAGAGGGGAAATAAATAGACTGTACAGAGCAGGTGGCAGACGGGGGCGAGGAAGAGAAGTTGTAGAACCGACACAGTAGCGAAACACTGAATCCAGCCTTGCCACTCTCGCAGTTCCCATAGACGGAGAAGAGGCCGGGAGAGGGAAAAGCTGACGCGACAAGGCAGGGAAACAGCGGTTGCGGCGAAACTGAAGGCGCGATGAGGTACGATTCTAATATTTCTGAAAAATAAACACCATGCAGATTTGTCAAGTGGACAACAGACGCAGGGCGTGCAGATACAAAGCAGCATTAAAACACCGTTGGGTCTATGTGACACTACGGAAGCGGTCGGACGACAAATCAACAATCCTGTGCCCGCCGCGTTAGCGTTGCGGCCATGGTATTGCTTGAGGTCGCGAGACCAATCCCGGCCGTGGCAGCTACATTTTAGCAGGAGCGAAGTAAAAGAACACTAGTGCACTTACATTTACGTGCACGTTAAAGAGAACGCGGGTGCCCAAATAAATACGGAGTCTGCCACCGTAGCATTCCTCAGAATCCGATTACGGATTAGCATGTGCAGCCTCGTAATTGAATTATAGTTTAACGCTTCAACCACGATCCGATGTTCCATGTTCCGCAATGATAATGATCAGCCCTTTCAGACATTACGAACAATAGTGCCCAACAGCACCTCAAGTAAACACGTCTCAATGTGTGTTTTGTGTACTACGCACACTAACAGCTTTTGTGCACGAAAGGCAGCTTTTAACGTCAACTCACCACTGTAGTATTGGACTAAACGCTGACGAAGTTACACACTCGCCGTCAGCGTCACCGCTAATTAGGGTCAATTAAAGCAAACAGCACAGAAAGCTTCGCTTACATTGATTCCCACAGTGTGTGGGAACCGGGTTTTTTGTTTTTTTTTCATTTATCTGTCTGTTGTGTAAGTTCAACTTCCCATTCTTGATACATGGTCGATGCACCGGCATTGTAAATGCGGTTTGCGCACTAGAAATTCCAAGCTAGCCTTCGGCTGGTGGCTGTCGGTGTAGGCGGCATTGGTGTGCTACAGCGGTAATAACAGCAAACAAATCCGATAACATTCCAGCGTTCACACGTTGCTTCCCGTGGCATGTCGCGGAGCTTGCATGCGTGCCGAGAAATCAAGAGAAGTTACAACCTATATATGTTACAGATGCATTTCAGGAATGTAAAAAAATTGCTGCCAAGATATCAATTTCATCGAGGTCATGCTGTTTTTGTTGTCCAGCATTTAAGTTGTGCAGTTTTACGTGCTAAAAACATCTGATTATGAGGTATGCCGTAGGCAGTGATTCCGGATTAATTTTGGCAACCTGCGGTTCTTTAATGTGCCCCTCATTCTAAGTACATATATTAATTTTCCTTTCTCTGTTTACGAGCAGTGTTAGAGGCAGATATCGTGAAATGCAAAATTGCTAATTTATTCCATAACATCGGACCAAAAAGCCAATATCTTGAGTCCGTGCTAAAGCCAGACGACCGTGACAGGGCATTCCTTGATAAACAAGTTTTGGCACTTTAACTAGAATATCGAAGGCATTGTATTACGAGCTCAGTAAGATTTGACGAAGCAAAATACAGTGCTTTATTGAGTACACTAGCAAACCCGAAATTTTTCAGGACGCAAGACATTGCCAAACGATTCTCAACACTACGTAGCCAAAACAGTAGAAATTTAAAATCAGGTGAAGTGACATTGCCAAAACGAGCTTGTTTTATTTATAGGATTTTAACAACTAAACAAACGCGAATTCTTGTTTGAAACACACTGAAAGCTTTCTTTTAATGTTTTTTTTTTTTTTATGGCAGCCTAGTGTCGTTTATTTTTATAAGGTCTAGACTTAAGGCTTTTTTATCAAAATAAGAGCAATTATCTCCGCATCCTTTATGCCATGTTTAGTTTATGCGTTTGCTCCGTCAAAAACTAAAACAAACATAAAAAAAAACAAGTACGACGATTAGAGTAATATAATGAACAACATTTTAAGTTAGTTTAAATCTGTAAATTTAAATTTGTTTTTTTTTCTATAAGCAAGGATTTCCACTTAAGTGCAAGGAAAAGGAAGTGTGAAGAGTATGCATTTGGGCTGGTTGGTTCATGATTAAGTGCAGTAAAGCAGCGCTAAACAACAGGACGAGAAGAGGGACACAGACAACAGCGCTAACTAACAACCAAGTGTATTCATTCTTTCAGTCAGCATAGATATACTCCGTCGCTATCTCAAAGCACCGAATCAACAGAGTTCAGCATGCGCAGGGGAGAAAAATGCAAATAATGCGATAAGAAGGCAGTGTCATTCGGAAGGAGATTGCCTTCCTGAAAGAATAAAGACACTTGATTATTAGTCAGCGCTGTTTTCTGCGTCCCTCTCCTCGTCCTGTTGTTTCGCGCTGTTTTACTGCTCGTAATGAAGTGTGAAGTTACCATAATTATTGCGCATTTTGCGTAAGATAAAATGTTTGTTAGATGCAAATCTCGTAATAATAGCATTCAGTTAAACACGATATCGAAATTAAGCATGCTGGGAGCCCCATTGCTTATCAGCTTATAAAACAAGATGCCTGACCAGTAGTTATTTATCTGAGATAAGGTGGCAAGGTTATTCATTGTTCACAGTTTTCTTGCATCAGCACTATAAGAGCTATAAGCTAGTGCCCTGATGGCTTGATTTTGGATGACTTGCAAAGGGATGATATCTGTATATGTGTTTCCCCGAGATGCTACAACATAGTTTACGTCTGAGTAAATAAATGCGTAATAGTAAGACAATAGTGTGTTATGATTGAAATGGGTACGTGCCATGGGCCATTTTCTTCTTGGTACATAAAATGTGATGATAAAATTTAGGAGTGCGGTATAATTTGTCTCCTACGTATCATGCACAATCAGTCGCAGTAATTTATAATTGTCTATATAATACATGAGCTGTACTACTTTTAGGCGTTGACCACAGCTGAAAACCCTAATTTTCATTTCAAAGAGGTTATCTGCAGTTTTTATTGCCCTATTCTTGGACGTTTGCCATATCACAGTTCAGTGTAAGATTATCACAGTTCAGTGTTCAGTGTTAAATTCTGCCGATTGCATTTCAGATACTAGCGCTGAAAGGCAATCGGCAGAATTTGGTATCATCGAGTCATCGGCATAAAGCATAGATTGGCAGGAATTGAGGCACTTAGGCACATTATTTAATATATTAAGAGAACAGAACCCAGAATAGATACTTTAGGTACACCTAGGAAAGTAGTTTGAACGTCTGACGTAGTATTAGAAACGCTGACAATTCTGATTCGGTAATGTATGGAACTCTTCAAAAGTAGCAGTGGATGCCACTAATCCCGTACAATTCAAGCTCTTTAAAGAGTACGAAATGGACGATTGTGTCGAATGATTCAGCGTGATCGCGAAGTACTGGGCTAACAAAGTTTTCGTCATTAACAATTTTCCGGAAATATCAGGTAAAGGTACTAGGGCTAGGTCGGTTCAATATCCCTGCCGGAATTCGAACTGATGAGAATAAAGAATATCATTTTCTGCGAATGCTTTAAAATGCCGGGTATTTGAGCGGAAACTTACCAAATTTCCTAAGAGTCGCAAGTCAGCTTTTGAGCCGCTTCTTCAACTACAGGTTGAAATTCCCTTTCCACTTTAGTAGCCGCAGAACAACCGACTTATCGGCTTACTTGAGTAATCCTCAAATATGACCACAAGCGTTGTTTCCTGCAGACAACTCAAGCACGACCCAAATACAGCTCCAGTCTTTTAAGGTTCCTACTTGGACTTGTTGGTGCGCCATTAGTACGTGTAACTTTGTGTACAAAAGACACAGACAGAAGCAAGGAACATAGATACAAACACACCGCGAAGTGTGTATCTTCGTGTTGTGCTTCTGTCCGCGTCTTTTACGCACAATGTTACGCGTATAACTGGATATTTCGCTGCCCCCTTACTAGCTTTGCACCGCTCGAAGCCGAACCTTGCACATCATGCGAATTACGCATTCACCTCAGTTTCTCACTTATCTAAAAGAACACTAACGCGGCAAATCTGTAGATGCTTCCTCGCGCAATCAGGCTATGAAACGCTCTTCGTGATTTTATAATCGCCGAAATAGAGGTAAGAAAATGACTCCGGCTCAGAAGCTTGAATTTCTTCCTCTAGGACTTCAAACTACATTTTTTTATTTAATGCATAAGTACACTGTTTTGTTGCACTTCTTAAAGAAGTTGATTATCTTAAAGAAGTTGATTATATGCCTTTGTATTATTTTATTCGAATTTGACGTAGTAGTTCTGCGGAAACCCACAAGGTGGAGAGAAGTAATGAATAAAGGGAAAATCAGACATCCACCCGTTCGTAGCAATTCGAGTCCCGGACCAGGACGAATTTTTTTCAAATGTGAGGCTTTTCATTCGAGGAACCCGTATGGGTTTCCTTTGTAGCAATTGCTACGAACGGGTGGATGTCTGATTTTCCCTTTATTCATTTTATTCGAATCATCATAAAATACGAACGTAAAGGTTGTCTCCTGTGGTGACAACTCAAACACGGCCCAAATAAAACTCGAATCTTTCGTACTGGGGCCTGGTGGCCTGCCGTTAGTGCGACAACCAAGTCGCCGCAAAACACCTCGAAATCAGATGGCTCAGCTTGCTTACAGAGAAATAACTGGCGCTTCGGCTATCGTTGTCCAGCAATAGTGCAATCTTTTTCTCAGCCGTGAAGGTACGGAAGAACGAAATAGTAGCAGTCATATCTCACACTTTGTTTCTCCCTCACTCGAAGTGCCGTTTTTTCACGCTCGCATTGCTTGATCCGCGGCGCTGCAGACGCACTGAGCAATTGGAGCGCTGGTCGAAGCTTCTCCAATGTACTTGTGCGCTCCGCTCGCTTAGCTTTCTGTTTTAGAAGTCGTATTGCGCGTTGAGTTGGTCGTTTTCCTCGGTGCACTTTGCGCTATTGGGTCCCGTCACTCGTTGCTATGTTGGGGCGGTTGGGGTGCGGAGAGAGCATTGCATCACAGCGCGCCTACGTAAGCGATTCCGCTGCTTCGTTGCGCACCACCCGTATCGGATTCGCAGTGCAGCGGTAGCGATGGGGCGCGCCGGGCGACACGCGCCTGCCTGCCAGCTCTCCACTGCAGTGCCAACATGCACGCGGGTGCGGAGGGTCCCATGTGACGTGTGCAATGACGCATGCACTATGCACACCCCATTTTATACGCCCACTAATTGGCTTCGAGAGTGCATCGCAGTAGACACAGCACTGATGAAATCCGAAAAGCAAGTGACTCGTGGGAGGCAGTGGCGGAGGCAGTGACGTGACGTGTGCAATGACTCACGCCCCAGGCTCAACTTTAGTTAACCATAACCGTGGAGCCACCGCGGCGTCGAGTTAAATCAGCCTCGGTGGTAACTTTATTCCCATATCTTATCTGCTTAATTTCGATTTTTGTTGCGTATTTGTTTTTATCTGTCATCTATCGTATCGTTGGTGTTTCGCCACATAGAGTAGCCGCTCAGTGCGTGCGCGTACAATGGCTCCCATGTACCTTTCGTTGGCGATTACTTTTAATTTATTCTTTAGCTCTTTAATCTCAGTCGCGTACTTGTCTGACTGCGCAGATTCCAAACTCAAAGCAAGATTTTAGTCACGCTGTAGGTCTTTTTCCTTTCTGTCTCTCACTGCGCCGCAAAACACAATTTACTTCAATGGCTGTGGTTCTTATTTCCTCTTCAGAGTGTTCCCACGCTCCTACTGATCTTTCTGGTTCGGCCTCTAGTAGTTTCTGAATATTTCCCTTAGCATCGGTGCGGCAAGGATTCCCGCTGTTTCCATTGCTGTTCGCTATATACTTGGAACCCTTTTGTTTAAAATTTTTTCAGAGTCAACAAGTGAGGGGATTTAGCTTAACGTCGAGTACGCAGACGACGTAGCTCTTTTCTGTAGAGAGAGGGAGGACGTCACCGAAACAGTTAACAATGTTAGCAAATTTTGTCGAATGTCGGGAAGCGCCGTCAATTGGGGCAAAAGCTTGGGTTTTCGGCATGAAAGCTGGAAAACCAAACCGCCTTTGTTTCAGAACATACAGTGGACTGAGATGCCAGTGAAATGCCTAGACGTACCTCTGGCTCAGTACAAAGATGCTACTGCGTACTCCTATGGAGAAACTGCTCTGATGCTAAAGAGAACGTTTAGCTGGGGTGGGCTCGAACTATCAATTTTAGCTACCTCAAAGGTGTGCAATTTGTTTGTTTTGAAATTTTGGTACCTGCTTCAAATTTTGTGCATGAAGAGAGTCAACGTGCAGAAGCTGCACAGAGGTTTTGCAGTCTTTGTGTGGAGCTCTACTTGGGAGTGAACAAGCTGGACTAATTTGGTTCGCTCTGTGAGAGAGTAAGGTCAGAAGCCAGTTTGTTTCTTCGAGAGGTGGTGTGTAGGTTCCTTTCTTTTTTTTATATGATAAAACTGCTCCCTTTTTGCTAACTGCACTACAAGTAAGGCTAAGTGGATTGTTAGCTGATTTTGTCGTGGCGACTGACGATGTAAGATGCACAAGTGTTCGCGGTTTCTTAAGTGAGCTTGTTTCAGCTTTCCAGTTTTTAAAAGTTTGTTTTCCTTTGGAGTACTTGTCTAAAATTAACCGAATAAAACTGCACAATGATGCGCGTGGTGTGATACTACCAGTGCCTTTGTACCGGTTCGTATACGGTGCATGTCCAGGACGTGACGTTCTTAAAAGAGTTAAAAGGGTGTCGATTCAATCCTCAGCAAAATTTTCTTTTTTTTCAGCTTCACAGAAATTCACCAGTTAAGCCCTGGCTTGAAGAAAGAGGCTTTTGTTTTGTTCCGTGGTCTGTTGACTATGTCTTGCGCAAAAAGGCACAAGACCCATTGAAAATATCTTCCTCGAATGCTGGGATGCCATATTAATGTGCGACACCCTCCAACGAACCTTAAATAATTACCTTCGGTTGTCACATTGAGGTATCCTGGTTCTACCTATCCTAAATTTTGGAAGCATACCCCCGGATACGGTAATGTTACTGGACCTTCACAGTCTATGGAAAGGGCGTATGGCAGTCCGGAATGCTGATATAGATGCTCGCCTTGCGAGGCAGTATTTTATTGCGAGCATATTATATGTTAGATATGCACTCAAGGGTCAGTAATCCTCCAGAGGGGATCAGTACGATGGATGAACACGCTAAATTGATGCGTTCTTAATGGGTGCTCCGTTCGATGACGATGGGTGTATTTTAAACGTTAAATGTACAGTGTTATCTCTTGTTTTTTCTCCAAATCGGCAATAAAGAATGAAGAAGCCACCATGGCGTCAGGGAAGCGTGCTCGTCTCCGACCCTGGAGGTCCAGGTTCGATTCCCACCCAGACCTAATGCACCAAAATATCTTAATTCCATTTTTGAATTTGATTACAGAAACCTTCCTGACAAATTTGACGTCAATCTGAACATATTTGATGTGTTTTTACTCTTCGCACCGTCGGCCACATTTGGTACCGTCTTCCGCTCAGACTGCCGACGACAACGCCGGATTTTCGTGTAATGGGGAATATAGTGCTTTCGCGTCGAAACGTCATCAACATAGAGCAAGCATTTGTTCTGCATCCCGACTCCATTCGTAGACATCGTCCGCGGCTCTAGGATTAGCTACAGGCCTTCGAACCTGGACATGTACGCTATATATGTTGTAAGCGGAACCGCCGCTTGGTTTCTTGGAAGCCAGTCTTATGTCTCCGCTGATCCCGAGTTGCTTTCCCGTGATTAATGCTGGTTCCTAAGGGTCTTGAAGGCACGGCTATAGCATTCCAGCTATGCGTGCGCGCGCACGGCCTTGACTGCGATATGCGCGAGGGAAGCTCAGTTGCTTTATACTGGTAGTCTAATCTGAGCCTGTCTTGTAGGCCGCTGTTTCTGTTCCACACGAAAGGACGAGGGGACATATATAGGAGAAACCTCACGGGTCCAATATCAAGGAGACATTTCCGAGAAACAACCCCACAAAAGCTACAGTAATAGCATTGCCAGAATGCTGCATGGCAGCAAGAATGAAGAATGAAAAGAAGCAATGCGGGGGATGAGAGGGATGCACGAGCAGTGCACCCTTGTTTGAGCAATTTCCTTACTGTAGCAAGGAAATGGATTAGGGAATCATGTGGGCGGAATGAGGACAGAAAGCCGGAATAAACGAACATTTGTTATCAGTGCGGAGCATCATTTAATTTCATTGCGAAGGTAAGCAAAGCCAAAGAAACTAAAATAGGAAGAAAAATCTATTCGACTGGGCGAAGCCACGTCTGTCTTGATCTACTTTACCGCTGCTTTATTATTTTGCTCGTTTTTGTATGGTAAATGCGAGTGCACATACTTAGCTTGTAAAAAAAAGATATCGAGGCCGCTTCCGGTTTCCAACACGTCTGCGCCATTTGAACCCGCTAACATCAGCAGGGCGGACAGGCAACCTCTTTTACTACATAGTTGTGATAGAGGGATGCATTATTAGCGCAATTGATTCATACAACAAGTGCCGTGAAATTGACTGGTGTAACAGAAAGAAAGCTCCACGTTGTGCACCCAATCTGTTAATTTTACAAAATGTATACCACTCGCCGCACCTGCTCGTGTTCATCTTGTAGTGCTCCTTTATGTTAGCTAATAACGTCATATATATATTTATCTCCGTAAACTCACTCAATGAGTTAGTTGGCTCTGCGTGATTTGAAATCGATCAATTTTAAGAATTTCCTCAAACATACAACTTGTTTGGGTGAGTAAACTGGCAAAACAGTACCACGGGCAAAATAAAACAGTGCAAGTTGTGGCTCTCTTCCATTCATTTGAGCGCTTGGTCTACCCTGCGTGCACATAAATCAGTACTTTAAATTTTTCACATATTTAAGGATGTCGGCTTGTCCCATGGATAACGTATAGAGCTTTCAGGCTCTAAGAATACTTATCGTATACGACAGTGTGCTCAAACTGCGCCTGCAATGAGCGAAAGCGAAGATGAGAGCCGAGTCCAAATTCTAATGACCTGATTCTCACCTAATTATCTGACAAACGACAAGGTTTGATTGGATGACCTGTCAAAGTTCATTTTGCACAGTTGTCACGTATATGGTCGTTGGCATTTCGATTGCGCAGTACAAAATGCTGCCACAAAAGAAAACACTGTTTTGTCCCCATCAACTATTCAATCTTAGCCCTTATATGTATGGATGTTATCCCTAAAATAAATCAAGCACCCTTTATACGTAATAAATGTGATCAATGTTTAGTCTGCGTGTAATAGGAGTACAGATATCGGACAGCTGTTACCTGGACGCTAGAAGCGCTACCAGGAGTCGATCCTCTGACCACGTACTGGGCTGCCAAACGTAACAGCGACTGTGAATCAGACAGGCCATGATACAGTCAGCGGCGTCTACGTGTTCTGGTACATCTCATTGAAGTTGCTTGTGGTGTTCGCGCATAGAGAGGTATAGAATCCACCTATAGGCACCTGTTGACTCCGCCTAGAGACGTTGAAAAGGAAAGACGTAGTCGGAAAGGCGGAAATTTTATAGAAATATGCGCAGATATTTTTACTTCGCTTGCGATGGATTCCGCAGAACTATACCTAGATGAATATTGACAACGGAAGACATACTGGCTCTGCATAATTTCCCTTATAATTTGATACCCCTCCCCTCCCCAGGAATCTTCTAACAGACATCAGCAAATGCACTACACGCCTCTGCGTTTTAACTTTCCACGTCGCACTGTGCTGTTTTGCCCACTGACGAATCGGAGGTCATTGCGCTTCTGTATTCTGGCAAACATTGTGCACAGACAGCATAGATCCCGTGTTCGCAAGGTAGTTCGTGCTCCAACATGGTAGGCATGGACAGGCGTCAGCCTGTCGTAAAAAGCTATAGAAATTCTGAGAATCGTCTACCAATGCGTAAGCATTAATTGTTTGGCTGGGCATGCGACATCGTTTTTGGTTAGTTCAGCTTACTTGCTTTTCCTAGCTTATGCACGTCTACCAAGGCCTTTGTGGTAGCTAAGAATGCTTACACTTTACTAAACAATTGACAGATTTTCTCGCCGCATCCAACCGCTTCGATCCAATCGTGCCAATTGAGTCGGAACGCTGGGCTCGAGCGCGCCTCGACGGAGTAGAGAGAGAGAGAAAAAAGCTTTATTTTCATGTAGGGTGGTGAGGTGGACAGGCCCTTAGTCCAGAGCCTCGCTTGTGGCATTCTTCAGTGCAGCACTGATAAACACCGCAAGGTACAGTTGGTCGTCGGTGCTGGCTGCTCCTGTCAGCCACCCGGCATGGGGTTTAGGGCAAAGATTTGTAGGGGCAGTGTTGCGTACTCCAGGGTAGCGTATCGTACTGCTGCCGAGAAGTAGCGGCGCCTGCGTATCGAAGCTCGACCGACATTACTTATTGGGTAGCGTGGCGTTGTCGGCGGGCTGCAGGCATCCGGTAGACCATGGCGACCGAGCAAGGGCGAGACGATTTGCTAGTGCGAAACTTGCACGGTTTATTCAAAGGTAGCTGAAAGAAAATAAGAAGAGCATGAAGTATATAAAAGTACACTTCGGAGCCCCTTAAATAGGCTCTCTACAAGTGTGGGCGGGATCTTGCTTCCGTCGATGTCACGTGACAGGCACAGAGAGAGGGCCCCTCCTTTTCTGGCCTTACCGAGCAAAGAAAGGAAACGTCGTCCCGCCTCCTGGAATCGTAGACGCCTGGCCGCCTCTTGGTATACCGAGCAAGGAAAGGAAAAGTCCTCCCGCTTCCCGGAATTGCAGACGCCTATCCGCCTCTTCTGTGCTTTGCGGGTTCGTGGAAGTTCTCTTCTAGGTCCCAAGTCGAGGAATGGGCCTCTCTAAATTCGCACAAACACACACACAAACACACACACAAAAGAGGCTGTACACTGCGGGGCTTCCGGCAGACAGGCACACTCGAAACGGTCATGGTGAATTAGAAAGTCACGTTTCATTTCGACGAAGCCTGGTAGAAGGTCGGGTGAGAGAAAGTTCTTTGTGCGCAAGGTGCGGGACGTTGACCCTCGCAGGAGAAGTCAACCCTATTTTCGACAAATCCTGGTAGAAGGCCCTTTGTGCGCAAGGTGCCTGACGTTGACCCTCGCAGGAGAAGTCAATCCTCTTTTCGACGAATCCTGGTAGAAGGTCGCGCGAAATTCCTGTTGCCACGTGGTGTCAGACGCCAACCCTAACAGCAGGCAGGGGAGGTGGGGGTGGTCCACAGAACCAGAGGATAAGACATGAGTTCGGGTGTTCGCCACAGTATTGGCAGGGTGGGGCGTCTTCAGGTAAGAGGCCGCGGAGGAGGTGCATTCGCGCTGGTGTAGGGAGTGTTTCAGTCTGGGCCTGACGAATCGGTACACCCTGTTCGTGGGTGAGCACTTTGCTGAGCTTGGGGAACTTGCGCCTTGCCTCTTGATATGGCCGCAGAAGCATCAGAGCCCACCTTTTCGTCTGGGCTGGCCGCGGAATGCAGGGTGCCTGGCTCAAAGTTTCGCAGGCGAGCTGATTAACTCTTTCATTTCCCGGCAGCCCGTTATGAGCAGGTACCCAGATGATTGCCAAAAGGACCCTGAATGTGCTCTTGAATAAATGTCGAAATGTGGGCCGGGAGATCGTTGCGAAAGAATCCAGCTGCCGGAGTAGCGCGTGAGGCGTTGCATGAGGGGAGAGTGCATCGCCGCGATGACATTCACCCTCGCTGTTGCTGTCCCAAGCCTGTGTTATGCACGCGTTCCATGTCCATGCAAGCTCTCGCCTGCGTTCTGACTGCGCTTCGGTAAGGCCCAATGTAAGCGCGCCAAGTGTCTCAACGCGCTCGCTTCCCGCGAGGTGTTCATAACTCACAGGACGCTGAGAAGCGTTCAATTGGACATTGGACCACCCCAAAATCTCAAATTGGACGACACCCAAATTTTGTGTCAGCCCACCCCCAAATTAAACTTGGCCCATTCCCAAATTTCAGTTCGCCCACCCCCAGATCTCAACTTGGCACATACCGAAATTTAAGTTGGCTCACCCCCAAATTTGGAGGTGGCCCGCGCAAATGTTGACTTCTCCCGCCCCCAAATTTCTAGTTGGTCCACCCCCAAAATTAAGTTGACCCACCCCCAAAAATTCAATTTTGTCCACCCCCAAATTTCTATTGGCCCACGTTGAAAATTCAAGTTGGCCTACCCAAAAATTTATTTTGGCCCCTGTCCAAATTTCAAGTTGGCCCACTCTCCTATCTAAGTTGGCCTACCCACAAATTTCAAGTTGTCCTACTTGAAAATTTCAAGTTTGCCCCCTACCAAATTTAAGTTTGCCCACTTCAAAATTTAAGTTGCCCCACTGCCATATTTATGCTGGCCAAACCCCAAATTTCAGTTCATCCACCCCTATTATACTCTCCCCCATGCAATTTCTATGGATACCTATGTATCTTTATGGGTATTCTCTATTTATTTAATTTTTCTTGCTTTAAATAGTTTCTTATCGCTTAAAAGCTACCAACATCTGCATTTATACTATCATAACGATTAATGCCTTAACTATGCAAATTACTCAATTTATGGGCAGACACAAGACACTAAACTTTTCGTGTGACAGAGCTATGGAGCTCGCTAAAACATGCGTACGCTATAAAATGGAAGTTTGTTACAGAGAAGTGAAGAAGGAGTAGGTAGGGGCCAAGAAAGAGCAATGGGAATGTAGAAAAGATGTGAAGCGTAGAAAAAGGGACTAAAGCGTGCATATAAAGGGGAGCGTTAAGCTGCGGATAAGTGAAAAGGTCGGCACCAAAAAAGTGAATAAATTGGCTATTGAGAAGTAAAGGAGTGTAGAGAAAGAAGAGAAGTGAAAAAAGTTTGACAGATAGTTACATTTGCGTAAATTTAAGTTCCATTTGTGTCATGTGGGACAAGCAGTTTCATCATTAGCGTTACGTTTGCATAACATTGGCTTTACCATTAGCGGCAACATCAAAGAAAACATCGCTTAGCGCCACTTCCCACATAAATATGGAATGCGCCTAACCTTTTGCTACTTATCTTACATTGAGAACAATATATAAAAATATTTCCCTAATTTGTGCGTTTGCATGCCTCGCCTAATCAGGAAAATAACTGAGGTGCATTTCAGTGACTCACCTAATGGCAGACAATTTCTTTTGACTTCCTCCCTCTCACGTTCCCAAATTTCTTCCTTTGATATTTTCTATGCTCTCACTGTAACGAGCGCCAAGTCATCATTAGTTGGGTTAGACTGGTATCCTCTCGTACCTTCCCTAACTTGAAATAAACAAAAAAGATTGTTATTTCCTCTTGCCGAAATAACAGCTTCTTGTGGGATTTGCAAATGTTCCGTTTTAAAGGTAAACCGTTTTTTTTTTTCGGCGGAACGTACATTTTGTTTTGATGCACGAGTTCTAACTAAATACAATCTCGTATCCGCGACTCATCAAGAATATTTTTGTAGTGCCTAAAAATTCTGTTTAAGGAAGCTTAGTGCTTATATTTGGTTATAATCAATGTGTGCAGCGTAATATTACGATGATTAGAATTAAAAAATTTTAGTATAAACCATGTTATTTGCCTTAAAGCGTAAATAGTCAGAACATGTGCAATTTATACGGCGGTCGTGTACGGCTGCTGTGAAAAACCTACCTATTTAGTAAGCGTTTTATCACGCCTGCTTCAATACAGCTCTGTTTTTTTTAACCACCTTTATTATGAGCACCTGAATACGAAAGCAGAGTGACCACACTAAGAGATGTTTGTCATTTATGTGCGTTTCAAGAATCTAGTCTTGAACCACTGAAATAAAAGTTTACAACAAGCAAATAGGTCTGGAAATGATAAACTCCCAATGCACAAAGGACATAACATAAAAGGTAAAACAAAAGTACCAGATTTCGCCGGAAACGTTGTTGGCGCAGAACAGGAAAGCCAACCGATAAGAAGCCAACCAAAGACAATACGAACCTAGCCAGACATACGTAAATGGGCGACGGAGAAAACCAACTTAATTTTGCATTCGCCGAAACGTTAGTCGTCACTGGCTGGATACAAGGCATTACAGTACTGGCAACAACTGAAGACTGTAACAAAGTAAAAGAATAAAGAAAAGCATTAAATTAGTGTTGGAGCGACATGGAAGCGATGACATTCTGTTATCGCAAGCATAAATGTTCCCTCTCTAGAGATAAGATACATTGATGTTTTCTAACACCGCTCTCCGTAATCGATTATGACTGAGATTCTACCGAGACTTCGCGGTGTTAAAGATTGCGGAACTAAATTGAAGTTAATCACATAGCTAAACTGGACGAGCACTTTTTAATGACATTTGGCCCTGCCACATGCAATAATTTTTGAGCCAGCCTTAATATATTTCCCACATGGTCTTTCTTCAGCGCTTCCGAGTTAAACAAAAGTTATATCGTAGCGGGATATATATAGAGACGATAGCAAAGAATAATGAAGAACTGTAAGAAATTAAGGAACGGAAATTTCAAGCAGTGCTTGAGGCTTACAAAATTATAGCTATAACGTATAGATAAAAAGTCTGTATAGACCTCCCCATCATCGAATTTCTTTCCTGGAACGTTTTACCATAATGCTGTTCCTCATGTTTCGTCTCTAGTCAAGCGATCAGCATTAGGTATGCCACAATTTCAGAGAGCTTTTAAAAGTAGCGAAATTGAAATTGTTAGAAGCATACTCACAAATACATTTAGTACCTTCTTTCCCTGCTTTGTGATTGATTACTCATTCAGTGAACCAGTCATCTTCGCGCTCTGCGACGTCTCCCACAGCACACTGCGTATTTAGATTGCTTTCCTAATTCGAGAGGCTCCTTTTAAGAGAGAGAGAGAGAGAGAGGTTGATTGACGAACAAAAGTAAATCCGGATGACCAAAGAGCAATTGTCCACTGTGCAGCTCACATGAAGATAGGTCAACAACACGGCGTGTAGTGGAGAACGGTCGGAGATATTACAGGTTCTATGCTTCTGCTAGTCTAACGATGTACTGCCGTTCTTGCAGAGAAGTGGTAGGGATGCTATCCACACTGTTCTGGTAGAGGCAGACACCACTTGACGCTCAACTGTATCGCACTCACTACACCATGTCCATGCTCTGCGTCTAAGTGGGATTTCCTCCCTCGCTATCCTCTCCTCCCTACTCAAAGAGAACTATACTCGCGGACAACGTTTCTCGGTTATGAAGCGAAAGCTACTGTAGTGGAGCTTCGGCACATGTATTGGTACGCAATGTAGTGCGGGTGAGTTCGGGACTACTTTCCATTTCGATTTTATTTTTGTACCTTGCATATCTCCTTTCCTTTAAACGATTAAGTGAGCTTGATTTTCTGAAGCTAAACGATGTTCATACACAACCGATATGTATCAAGTTTTGAACAGCGAGCAGCGGCAGCCTGCGTCGGAGCCCCGAAATGACCTCATGACCTCGGCGGCGGTTAGGACTAGGACTCGTAACCGACGCCGGCGTCTGTACACGGTCGGCTCCGCATAAGTCAGCTCACTCACACGTTCACACGTTTGTACATGCCGACGTTTGTGATTTCCAGAAGGATTCTTTCGGTTTCCGCGTAGACGCTGCGAGTACTTGTCCTGTGTCCCTCGGCAGTCTTTTGTTGCTGTAGTTGACCGTTAGTCTTTCAGGGAAGCTGACAGGTGGGATAGCAAGAGGCGAGCACTAGCCAAAAGATTCTAGTGTCATTTTGCCTTTGAGGAATGCCTAAAACGTGCGACGAGCTCGCGTCTGCGACAAACACAAGAAGACATACTAAAATCGTAATAAAATAATAGTGGGCGAGTGGCGAATTTTTCGTTTGGTTCAAAGTATGGTCTCTAAAAGCTGAACAATATTGTTGTCTATCTTGAAAGTAAGATAACGTGAACAAAACTACGGAACTGCTTTCTGCTGCGGCGCAAGAGATGCGATTCGATGGGGTAGCCTTCGCTTTACAGCCAAAAATATGTCCGCAAGTATAGAGTGTACACAGGAAGACAATGCCAAAAAAGGGAAAGGGTTTAGTATCTTCCTCGTTTTCATTCACGCTATCATCCGTCCCTTTAGAACGCTTGGCAGCCTGAGGGGTGCTGCAGGCTGGTTCTCCGAGGTCGATTGGGCTGTTCCTATGACCCCCCCCCCCCCCCATAGGCTTCCGTCGAACTACGGGTTCCAGTCACCCTCTCTTACGAAAAAGGGACTGAGAGAATGAAGGACACCAGACGCTTCCTTTACGCGAGACAACCACAGTATCAGTAACCAGGGATTCTCTTTCCATGATATAGCCACTTCGTGCTTCTTCTTACCTCTACCCCTCGACAGAGCTCCAAGAAAAGTACCGTGCTTCTGTTCTGCTTCCTTTGCCCTCGCGCTCGCGTGTCTGAGAAACGCCGTCGGTTACCCGGCCCCGGGCTTTCCTGGCTTTCGCTTGGCTCCTGAAATAGCGAAAGAGACATCTTTGTATCGCGTTTCCGCACTGCTGGCCATTGTTCCTTCAGGCTGCTCTTCCTGAACAGTGGGTCCTATTCTTCTCTCGGCTCTTCTCTCGATCCTCCCTTTGCGCGCTCCGCTTCGTCAGCGCTATTCTGTATTTCCATCCCTGAGCCTTCTCGTCATTGTGCAGCAAAGGGACGCGTGGTCATACCGTATAGCCGTGTCTCGCAGAGTGCTTTCATGAAATGGTGCAATTAACAAAACAAAAATGTTTGATGGAAAGAAGCGCATGGGCACAATGAAAAGCTGACATGGATTGCCTGTATTCCAAAATGCCTATGCCGGGGCGAGCAAAGGCACTGAGAAGCGCGTTTGCCGTAACTACATGTAGCGATACAATTCAGGAAACCGATGCAATGAAATGTCGACAGGTGTTCTTAAAAACATGGCATTGAAGTATCAGAAATACAGAAGAGGAATTTTATTAGTAAAATTTGTTTAGGCATTGCGAGGTGGCAGTGAGCTAGCAGCTAAACATTAAGACAGGGTGAATGCAGAACTTCAATTTATTTTTCGTTGTCTCTCTCAGGTGATAAATTAATTTTTATCTTATGGGGGCACCACTTTGATATTGCTGTTGAAAAAGTATTGTGTTCGACAATAGACACTTTCAAAGGCACTTCAGGAAATGCGTCCAATGGTCCTATGCATACAACTCTATTAAGAGAGTCACAAGTAGCAGCGCGGTGCGATATACTGTTTTAACAAAATAGCCCGAGCACTCAAACGAATGTGTTCTTCTAAAACACCTCCTACTGGCGTATGCTGTTTCCACTCTTTAGTAAACCCTAAGCAGCAAATGCTCTTTCTACTCAACAGGAAAAGGCCGAATTTCAAAAGGATTCTGTTGGTTAGTGCTGCCCGTCGTTGCCCAGTCACCTTAGCATTTTTATGCAGCAACAGTTGCTTGGCAACTGATTTTCAGAACTCTTATAGCATTTTTTCTGCGCATCTACTCTTGCATTTATTTTAGGAAGGCAAGTGCAACAAATGGTACATACTTTCAATACAAGACAAAGTGCCTTGAAAAAATAAGACAATCTTGCTTCCTCACAAGAAGAGAACAGAAACTTTTTTTTATTATTGAACAAGATTGGCGTTCCTTAACGTGCTATTCGGACGCAGGAACCACGTCCCTCACTCAGCCGCTTAAACCTAAGCTAACGAGACGTAGGAACTCTTTAAGTTTCTTCTTTGATGTCATCAGAGAAGGCTGGCGCTTCCAATGAGAAACATGCATCGTAAATAAAAAAAAAAAACATTGTCTGTACAGCGTCCGCCAAATCTCCGCCAAATCTGTTCGTGTTGTGCCTATCCACTTAAATCAAGACTGCTTGAGCACAAGCAATCTCGTAATTGTGTGGTGCTAATAAAGACCAGCCCCTCGCTGTATATAAGCCGCCGCCAAAGCAAGGCGCCTGCTTGCGCTCTCCATGACACTATGGCTGAGGGTAATAAAACCAATACTGAGAAAAAGAAGGAAAAAAAGTGTATTTACATAGGATGGCGTAGACGTGACGATGGAACGTTTCATGGCTTTCTGGTAACCTCCATAGCAATGTGGATAAATTTTGGTTGACTAACGTGAAACACTTTTCCGAACTGTTCAAATTCCCCGGTGATTCGTAAAAAAGAAAAAAATCATGCATTCAAGCTCCATAAGCGGGTCGCCAAATGTAATGTCGCACACCATACCTTTTATTTTCCTCTTGATGAAGGGCCGACAGACCACAGGTGCAGACTAAAGCCGCATCTTTAAATGTCGTTTGTTTATTTCTAGCTCTCAGTGCATCAGTCCCTTGCCTTGCCACCAAGCTTGCTGGTAGCAAGGCTAATAATCTTCCTCGATGAGTCTCGCAGGCTTTGGTACCCACACTTTTGTACACGCGCGCAATTAGAGGAAGGATACACGAACAAGTAGACAAACCTATCGACGAAGTGGAAATACGTCTGCGCATGAGGAGATTCAAACATATGAAACAGAGCTTAAACGTACGTTAAACTGCTTAGAGGTGGCTGCGCAAAAGCGTGAGACCAAACATGGAGAGCACTCACGTTTTTAGAATTGGTTCTTGTTGTTCTTGGTTAGTTCGTACTAGCCTACTTAATATAGTCAAGCATACGCAACGCACGTCCACTCCGTCAAGGGCACTCGTCAATTGAAATTCAAACTTAGTTGTGAACTTAGACGGCGAACTTCGAACAAGGTTTGTGTGCGGGAATCTAAACTGAAGCCACGAATGGCCTGCCTTGCAAATGGAACTCAGTGCAATTTATGATTATCCAAGTTTGGATGTGACTAACTTCTGATCATTTTCAGAGACTACATGACTGCGATAAAGCAGTTGGAATGAAGTAAAATATTCCACACCCTAATGCATTTCGGCCCGCTCCCGCCTAACGTGATTGCTTCGCCTATATGTTACTATATGCCTATACCTATATATTATGCAAATATTATATACTTGTACCTACTCTATTACTATGTAGTACGTACAGCCTCCCTGCAGATCTTCAGAGTCGAAAGTGTGAGACGTGGAGGAGGAGCCCCTGAAGAACTCGTGCGATGGTATGCGATGGTTCCGTGTGTGCTGGAAGTATAGTGCCCATCGTACCTTGTCGGTCATGCTGCAATTGTTCCTAAAGAACGTCATTATTTGAAATAGAAGCCTTTTTAATTTGGGGTTCATATGCCTCTTGATAATCTCGCATTTTTGGTGACATGCATGAGAGGCCACCAGTTTGAAATCAAATGCGAATTATGCCTCTTCTCGAAATTTCCAAGCAAGTAGCACGCCATGCCTACCTCAAAACCGTAGCCATTGTTGAACTTTAGAATGGCAGCGATGATCTTAAGACGGGTGCGTTTGAGAGCTGTGAGTTTCCTAGCGCGAAATATTCTGTGTTGTCGGCATCACATTGGTTTTATTAAATCCAAAGCGTTTTCCCGGTTTACCGTCGGTATTTTTGCACACGTAGCACAAAAAGCTCAATATACGCCGACGAAGCACAAGACGAAAAGTTTTGTAGCGTTTAGTTTTGTAGCGACAATAGAAATTCTTATATTGAATTCGGAGATAGAATGGTCCCCATGACAAAAGAAAATACACTTCTGTACTGTGATTTAGCATGCTATCTTTAGAAGACGCTTTGGCACTTCGTGGCGATAGCAATTCCAGTAGTTAGCTTGACGTCTTCTTGCGACCAGACAATTCCTATTGTTGCGAAAGGACATTTTGAGGTCACGAGAAGGTTTGACACTCAGCACAAGCGCTTTTTCCTGATTCAGAACATATACTTACGAAGTTGTCTTACCCGGAGAAATAGAATAAGATCTTTATTTTTAACCGATGAAAAATACATTCCCTTGGCCAGCTAGGAACAAAAAGAGATGATCTGAAAGCGTCAAGCCCCTTTACGTTGTTTCATAAAAATCATCAACTTAAATTTTCTTTGGGCATCACATTACCTTTTGAATTTTATCACTGCCTGAAGCCGAACGAAAAAGAAGTCTTCTCTAAAGAAAGCGACAAGCCAGAATAAAAAAAAAAACACTTTTTGCCCAGACAACTTTTGCCCTATGTGCGCTGCGAAAGTGCTGCACAATTCGCACTTCAAAAAAGTAAAAACACCATGCTGTGGAAACACAGTAGGCGCACTTGAAACTTTTGTGCAGAGAAACCAGAAAACTGTTATGACACGTATACAGAGCAAGTGTACGGTTTAGCTTTTTTTGCGTTCTTAATAACAGGAACAGTTTCCCGGCATTATAGGCTTACAATTCATACGGATAGATCTCGGCTTATCATACTTCTCAAGCATTTGCGTCACGCGTAGGCATAAAAATATGCTACAAAAACGTAGCTAAAATTTATGTGATGTAAGGTATAAAGGTAAGTTGCGCGGTAACTGGTTAGCCTTTCTAGTTAGGGAAAGCTGCTGTTTGCATTATATAGCGCGGCGCGCAATGCTCGCTTTTTCGTTACGTATTCACACAAAAGTGAAACTAAGGAAATAGCCATTCTAACTGGCCGCAGCAGTGAGGTAGCATTTCGCTCCAGTTAGTCGGGCGGTGTTGTAAAAATCTGGGCTCCTCGAATGGTGGAGCAACGCAGCGCGTGAAGCAGCTGCTACTTGGCAGCAGAAACAGTGTCCTTGAAGTCATGTCAGGCGCTCGAAAACGCTTGCGGCATGGGGAGAGAGCCGCCAGTGGCGCTGAAGGTATCGAACCCCGACTGTGCTTGTGACAAGGCCAAGTAAAAACCAAACGGTTGAAAAGAACTAGATTTAGTTTGACTCTTGCTGTTTCTTCCACTTCCGCGTCAACAGAAAGTTCTTTTGGAAATTCGTTCCTTAGCTCTGACTACCGGAAAAACCGAAGCAGCCGAAATATATGGCTTCTAAATATGCGTCAATTCACGAGAACGCAGCATGGTGTGTTGTGTGCACGACGACTCTATGTTGTACTGGGTCAACAAATATAGGATATACGAATATAGCACGTGATTTTTCTTTGTTTTCTATCCAAGAAATCCTATGTCGTCGTTTTCCTTTCATTTAAAGTAATAAATATTTATGAAATTTCTACAAATACTGTTTTCGTTTGCCCTGGCATAAAAAGTAATAAAAAATTTATCGCAGCCCGGTGTTGTTATCATTTCATTGTCCAGTTTGGGGGCCTGTTCGCAAGGAGTAATTATTTGTGTAGTTTCGTACGTTACAAACAGACTTCGTTAAACTTACATATTTCGGGCCTAATGTATTCCGTGAGTGTTCTTGAGGTAGTGTCGGGAACAAGTACTTGCTACTAAAAAAAGCTGACTGAAAAGAAAGTTCATATGATGACAATCTTTCCGCCTCGAGTCTTCCTACTACCACCGCCACAGTTGGTCTGACTAATTTAACCGTTTGTTTGAGCAATCCTGCGAAAAAAATCTATAAGAGTCTATAATCTTGTTGGCATCGGGCATAGTGGCTAGGGAGAATGGCGCTAGATAACGTGTCTAAAGAAGATAAAACTATTACGTGGAAACATGGTTCTTCGCTAGAGTGAAGTTTTTTTTTCATCATACAATGGTGAATGGAGAATATAAAAAATATGTCTACGCGTCCTAAAATGTCGTTTTGTTGGTTTTTCTTGTTTATTATTCCTACCTGACTCTTGAAGACAAGGTTGCGCGCTATTTGCACGCAGAACTTATCGTGAACACAATTCCCTTTTCTACTATATATTACGATATACATTACTTCAATATTACGATGCGGAATAACAATTCACGGAACCGCATCTTTATATAAATTAAACAGACTAATCTACATAGCGCACAGGATTGCAACCAATCTCGCCTACGGAAACAACTATCATGATAAGTCAGCCAGATAGAGTATGGAATATTTTGACATGCTCCCTGTACAGAAGCAATTTATCTTTGAAATAATATGCAAGCATTTCTTTCACAGCTCCTTGAAAATCTTCAACATTAAACTACGGCCACTCCGTCATTCGGAAAAGTGTGTCATACCCTGCACCTTTATAACTTAGGGCAAAAGAACCCGCACCTACTATGTTCCTTATTACTTCAATAAAATACGAACCCTCCCGAGCATTACCGGATTAAAAGACCTTAAGAAGTTCCTTCGACCTTGGTTGAACGATATAATAGAATGAGGTGATTTACTGTTTGCCATGTTCTTAATGTTTTCATTTCGTGCACCAAAGTCTGCACGGTTGACATTTTTCTATCATTTGTTCTCTTGGTTCTTGTTTGTATGTTTGTACTTACGCCGCACAAGGCAGTTGCTGCGTATTTGGCTGATTTTATTTCCTCTTTTTGTCTACAATGATTTACTCGCTGTTGTTTCATGGTCTTAACCTGACTGCCCAGCTCAGCACACAAGCGGCAACGCTTATGCAGGCTGGAACGGGTTGTACGAATTGAAGTGAATAAAATATATTATTATTATTATTATTATTATTATTGGTAAGCAAAATGGAAGAGCTGTAATCATTACGCTTTGACCTCTCCTATGGGACACCTGTTAGTCTTGCCTACATAAAGGCGCAACCAGTGCTTCATACTTCGATTCATAGTTTCGATATAATTCCAGCATCGCCTTTTCGTGCGCGCCTACATGATTTCAAATGAAGCATTGACTAGTTCTTAGGAAATGATGTTCTTGCGATGTTAAGCAGAACAGGGATGCTTGCTTAAACATGCACCTGAACATTTTAATGATGAAGGATGGAAAAGAATCCTCTTTTCAAGATTAGGATGGTTATTCGTATCTTTGGAAACACAGACTCGGAACTTGCTTTCCCGTGACCCGAGATGCCGGAGCGTGCATCTCCGATTAGACGTGGCTGAAAAATGTTAATCGTAGAACAGGAGTGACTACTGTCTGCAGTTATTCTTGAAGAAAAAAGGAAAACACTCCACAGGGACAGAAGTAAACAGGATATAAATGCCCACAGAGTGTCTGCTTCTTGCTTTTACTGTCGCAAAGTCTCTGCTGTGAGGCTTCTATATACACATGCTTGAGAAGCCCACAAAGCCGGAACGTGCATCTACAAATAGACCCGACTGAAAAATGTTAATCGTAGAATAAATAAACGTGACTTTGGCTTTTCCTTTCTCGACGAACAAACGGCTTGAGAGAGACGGCGATGCAAATAGGACATAAATGTCCACACAGTGTCTGCGTTTTGTCTTTGCTGTCGCGAAAGCCCTGCGCTGTGGGGTTACTATAGGTACATGCTCGAACAGCGATTTTCAGTGGCATTTTTTTTTCTTTCGCTTAGCCTAGCAAAGGTGCAAGTCTTAATGTTACCACAGAATAATATTCCAAAGTATGGTAAAGGAATTACAGTAATGAAATATTATGTGTACATGCTTATATAAATATTCAGTGTGTTAAATTTACACGTATAATTTGGTGGTTCAGTTGCTATTACTTAAATAAATCCAGTGAGAGCTCCGGTTAGACACATTTGCCACAATTATTGAATCGAGATGGCATAACGTATAAGGAGTATTTTCTTTTTTAGCCGTAAAATCCTTGCTTTGTTCAACAACTGTGCCCGTACAGTGTTTTAGCAAAGCGCTACGTCATTGCATTGAGTTGTGCTGCTGAAAATTATGGGGTTGGAAGTGTCAAAATCACAATCAGATTACGAGGAGCGCCATAGTGGGGGTCTCCGCATTAGTTTGGCCATCTGGGGTTCTTTAACGTACACCTAAATCTAAGCACCCGGCTGTTCTTGCATTTCGCCACCATCGAAATGCGACCGCAGTGGCCGGGATTTGATCCCGCGACATCGTGCGTCGCAGCGCAACACCAAAGCCACTAAGCATCCATGGCGGGTAAAACTGTACTGTACCCGCCGTGGTTGCTCAGTGGCTATGGTGTTGGGCTGTTGAGCACGAGGCCGCGGGATCGAATCCCGGCCACGGCGGCCGCATTCCTATGGGGGCGAAATGCGAAAACACCCGTGTACTTAGATTTAGGTTCACGTTAAAGAACCCCAGGTGGTCGAAATTTCCGCAGTCCTCCAATACGGCGTGCCTCATATTCTGAAAGTGGTTTTGGCATGTAAAACCCCATAATTTGATTTTTTTGAAAACTGTACTGTGGGTTGCAGTGCATTGTTAGCGCTAAGTTCTACCGACAAAGAGCGTGCTTCAGAGACTCTGAAAGAAATTATTGCATTGCAATCTGCAGAGTGTGGAGAAGTCGCGGACGGCATGCTTACTACAAAAGCCCTTCAACTTCCTCTGACATCGTTCACATCATCCAAATGCAATTGCCTATATAAGGTGTATTATAACCCCTACTATATTTTAGGAGCAAATATGTCTGTAGCTGTTTGCTCATTCGTCAATATAATTACCCAGCCGCCGTAGTTCCTCGGTGGCTATGGTGTTAGGCTGCTGAGCACGAGGTCGCGGTATGGAGTCCCGGCCACAGCGGCCTCATTTCGATGGGGGCGAAATGCGAAAACACCCGTGCACTGTTAAAGAACCCCAGGTGGTCGAAATTTCCGGAGTCCTCCACTACGGCGTGCCTCATAATCAGAAAGTGGTTTTGGCACGTAAAACCCTATAACTTATTTATTTTAAAAATATATAATTAGTACTAATTCTAGAAAAGTACGACTGTTCATTGTTCAGTGCCGGTAGCGTTATACCACTAAGTGGAGGTAGGGGTTGGTTTTATTCTTGGCGGTGCAGTAGATCAGCAGTTCCGACGGTGGACATAAAAAAAATTCAGGTTGTCATAAGACTACAAAATGCCATGCAGCTTTGCTTTTGTATGGGACTTTACATACAATTTTGACGCATTTTAGAGGTGATGTAGCCGAGTGTAAATTCTCCACTTAATGGAGCGTACTCCCTTTTCCACTCAGTGGAATCTCCACTTGAGTGACAAGGTTACGTGCGACCCTTAACTGTGCTCGACGCTAGGAAAGCGAAGCTAAAGTGTGTGTGTGTGTGTGTGTGTGTGTGTGTGTGTGTGTGTGTGTGTGTGTGTGTGTGTGTGTGTGTGTGTGTGTGTGTGTGTGTGTGTGTGTGTGTGTGTGTGTGTGTGTGTGTGTGTGTGTGTGTGTGTGTGTGTGTGTGTGTGTGTGTGTGTGTGTGTGTGTGTGTGTGTGTGTGTGTGTGTGTGTGTGTGTGTGTGTGTGTGTGTGTGTGTGTGTGTGTGTGTGTGTGTGTGTGTGTGTGTGTGTGTGTGTGTGTGTGTGTGTGTGTGTGTGTGTGTGTGTGTGTGTGTGTGTGTGTGTGTGTGTGTGTGTGTGTGTGTGTGTGTGTGTGTGTGTGTGTGTGTGTGTGTGTGTGTGTGTGTGTGTGTGTGTGTGTGTGTGTGTGTGTGTGTGTGTGTGTGTGTGTGTGTGTGTGTGTGTGTGTGTGTGTGTGTGTGTGTGTGTGTGTGTGTGTGTGTGTGTGTGTGTGTGTGTGTGTGTGTGTGTGTGTGTGTGTGTGTGTGTGTGTGTGTGTGTGTGTGTGTGTGTGTGTGTGTGTGTGTGTGTGTGTGTGTGTGTGTGTGTGTGTGTGTGTGTGTGTGTGTGTGTGTGTGTGTGTGTGTGTGTGTGTGTGTGTGTGTGTGTGTGTGTGTGTGTGTGTGTGTGTGTGTGTGTGTGTGTGTGTGTGTGTGTGTGTGTGTGTGTGTGTGTGTGTGTGTGTGTGTGTGTGTGTGTGTGTGTGTGTGTGTGTGTGTGTGTGTGTGTGTGTGTGTGTGTGTGTGTGTGTGTGTGTGTGTGTGTGTGTGTGTGTGTGTGTGTGTGTGTGTGTGTGTGTGTGTGTGTGTGTGTGTCGGGCACTTCACTAAAATCTTTCCTGTTAAATGTTTTATTCAGATTCCTATCATGGTCTTGAGAGATCACCATTTTTTTATTTAAGCTTGAAGCGAACCGCTTATTGACGGGCAGGTGGCTACAGAGAAGCAGAGTGATCCATATATCCAAAACGTTTTTCCGCTGGTTGCGCCGTGCATAGTTCTTTTTGTTATTGCTCTTGTTGTTGTTATTGTCAGTGTTGTCGTTTCTCGTCACTTTAGTAGCAGACGCGGGCGCTCTTGGTGGAGAGTGTAAACAGACAGTATCAACTACGGGAAGCATGAGCTGGTAGACGTCTACAGAAGAGACTAACCATCTTGCATTCATTTTCCATAAACGTCTCCATAAAAGCATGATTTATAAGTCAGAATCTCATGCTACAGAACGTTCCACTGCCTCACGCTTTCTTTTCTTTTTTCACACACATCTCAAACTGTCAGACAAGCTGAATAGCGCATGTACGTATATTCAGGTTCTATTTGCATCTCTCTTGGACGACCAATTTTCTTTTCTTCCGCTTTCTTTAAAACCAATAACGGGCTCCTCGCCTTTTTTATGTACGGTCTTCAAGCTTGCGAGCAAGCAGCAAGCTTAGTGTACCTCTATTTTTTTCGAGTAATAGCGTCTTCTGTCGCCATTTCTGAATATTGTGGAAATAAGACCGCGTAAGTACCGAGTGCATTTCATCTTATGCGCCATACAAAAGAGCGACAAGGGAGTACTAAGACGACGCCTAACGTAACATATTCAGTGTCAAGACAGCCATTTACAGTGCGACAAGTCAGTGTTAGCAGTGTTCAAGTTGGCAGTGCGCCTATGCGTTCTGTATTACAAGGTCATCTATAATTCATTGCGATTTGTATACTTTTATGAGTTTTGGCGTTTGGATATATATGTTGGTTGTATATTGAGTTACTGTATATTCACGATGAAGGCGCATTCCAGGTTCATTCACGTATGACCTGTTTACCTACACTCCGTTTCATACATCAGGTGCAACGCTGTGGAGGCTGGAGATACTTCTTTAGTGGCTGCAGTGCGTTCGCACTTAGAAACAGTTCGCTGTGTTTTGACCGAGTTTTGTTAAGACGTTCTGTATATAAGCTAAGTTCTGTACGAAGATCAGAATTTACCGTTCGAAACAAACAAACCATGTGCTCATTCGGCTGCTAACACAATTTTTTTTATATCAATTTGCTTTTCGTTGATATTTATTTGCAGCCCTTCGCGGCAGCCTCCCGCGCAGAGAAACATAGACGGAACGCGCGGAGTGGTAGAATTTGGAGACCGGACTACTTGCCTAGCTTCTACGGCGTTCCACCTGATGTATTAAACGGAGTATACTTAACTTAAAATGCTGCTATCGGCACTCGTCTCATTTCCTTTTTGTTTGTTTTTCTTGTCACTGATTTGCCCATTTCTTGCGGTACGTTGTTAACACACCCAGATTCTTACATCTGAACCTTTGCAAGTAGATTTATCTTTGCGGCAATGAAAGTGTACTTAGTATTAAAAAAGACAACATCAATTTAATGAAAACATCAACAAAATAAGGGGCGAAATCGGCAAACATTTTGGGAAATTTACAGTTCAGTGTAGTATTGCATAACAGCCAAATAAGCAACGTCCAAATATAGCCCCGCTTCCGCGTGAAGTTAGGTGCCAGTAGACTACAGGCTGTTTCCAGTCAAGAAAAAGCCTACAGCGGTCTGCGAAATGAAATGAAGGACAAGACAAGCCTAACACTACTTTAAATGACAGCTCAGCGGCATTGCTACAGTGCACCATAAAAAATTACCGACGATTACGTTACTTCCTAATGCGAAATTTGAGCGCAGCAAATAAACTGTTTCACCTTTTCGATAGATTGAGGCAAAGAAATCGAGCAACACATGTATGCGCTATCACAGAATTTTTTTTTTATTTTTCACACGTATTCCTTTAACAAAGACTCCACTAACAGTTCTTGACAGTCATGAAGGAAGCTTTGTGGTCGGAGAAATAGACTGATATATGTTCGACTTGGTACACCAATGCTTGATTCTCAAAGACGAGATCTATACAAGTGCCTCGCGAGGTTGTCACAGCCGTGGGACGCGTTACGAGCGAGAGGAACGGGATGTTCTCCCGCATAAGTGTCTTGCTGTTTGTCTTTATGTCAACATTAAAGTCCCCCACTACTAACATCGGTGTGGATCGATGGACGGTTAATGCGAGTTGCAGGAAGTGCACGACGTCTTTCGTGAGTGCGGTAGGGGCGAAGTAGGCAGCTACTACCAGCAAGCCGTTGGGCAACTTTGCGGCGCACAGTTCGCCAACTTCATGTGACGTGCCAAACATTTCGACTGGTATTGCAGAGAGACCTGTGCGCAAGTAGATAGCGACTCCCGCCGCTCTGTTGTGGTCTCTGCGAGCACCACAGCAGTATAGGAAATCTATGATTTCGAGAGGCTCTTCGGGATCCATCCAGGTTTCAGCAAAGCAAAGTACAGAGGAATGGCGCAGAATGTGATCGTGGTGTACGTCCTTGGCATGTGCGGCAAGGGAGCGTACGTTAAGAGCGGAGATCAACAAGTAGTGCGGCTGTTCAGTCATGGCGAGGCACTTGGCGGTGATGGTGTCAAGTTTGTGGGACAGCAACCGACGAAATTCATCGGCTAGCTTTCTGTCCGGATTGGCTTTTCCGTGGTAGAATGTGAAGTCGAAGAAAGGAATTAAGTTCGAGCCGGCGCTTTGACAACCGGAGACTCGCAGGAAGAGGGGGGAGGGGGCGGCGTGTACACCCAGCGGCGTGTACACCCACTTGGCGGTGATGGTGTCAAGTTTGTGGGACAGCAACCGACGAAATTCATCGGCTAGCTTTCTGTCCGGATTGGCTTTTCCGTGGTAGAATGTGAAGTCGAAGAAAGGAATTAAGTTCGAGCCGGCGCTTTGACAACCGGAGACTCGCAGGAAGAGGGGGGAGGGGGCGGCGTGTACACCCAGCGGCAAACGATGGGGGCAGAAGCGCGCGCAGCAAGCGGGCAACACGATAAAGGGAGGAGGGAAGAGATAGCAGCGACTGACTGATGCCGCTGACGCCGATAGTGAGTCAACCCCAGCTGCGGAGTTGGTTTCAGGGACAACGCCGCCGATGCCGACACAAACAATATGATACCCTCGCTTCCGCAGCGCTAAGAACCAGGTCTAGCCGTGGGAAGGTGGTCACGTATTCGTCGACGTGCCGGGGCCTACGTGAAATAACCGGCGCGTCTGCAACTGAAGAGCACCCTATCCGCCACACAAGAACAGGGGGGGGGGGACCCTTTCCTCCTCTTTCTGCATGGCGGCGACGGTGTTCTATGCAGTCACGTTATCTTGAGTCTCTAGCGGCGTCAGCGGCATCCAGCGGTATCAGTCGGTCGCTGCTAGCGCTGGGGGGATGAAAGGGGGGCGGAGCTGGTTACGAGGCCGACGACAACGCCGACGACGACGCGAAACCCAGGAACGGACGCCAAAGAGCTGCGCTCTAAAAAAAGCAGCAGCTGATTGGGAAAGGGCTGTGAGCTAGCAGTAGGTAGCCACCAATTTCGCAAGCTATCGAATAAGCGCTCGACCTAATATACCCAAGCAAACCGTATACGTTTCCAGAGCCAAATAAATGAGCAGCCTGCTGCCATAAATAATAAGAAGAAATGTTTGCACTAAAGAAAGAAAGTGAAGCATTGAGAAATTCCTTCGGGAGGAATAAACGTCGCAAAGAGAAGAGCATACAGTACGTAGTGAAGCCTACGCGTGCTGTCCGAGATATTCTCACATTCTTATTGTTCGAGATGTAGGAGTAACAAGAAATAAAGGCATTCTTTATGTAAATAAATAGTAGCCAGAGTCACTACGTAGCCTCCCCATACTACCAAAATATAGCAAGCCTCGTGTGTCACTAAAGGTGGCGTAGGAAAAGTAGTGAAAGCGTTTCCTCGCAGTGAAGCTGGAAGGGACAATTGAATAACGGTGGATGTGATAAACGTCGCTAGAAACATGCTATTTGAAGGACTTACAAGGCAGGAAACACTCGCGTATACAGGCCATGATCATCATCATCGGCATCATCATCATCAGCCTGGTTACGCCTACTGCTGGGCAAAGGCCTCTCCCATACTTCATAAATTCTTCTTCGTTTGCAGGGACAACATTGTGGTAATGTTGTCCCTGCAAATTTCTTAATCTCATCCGCCCACCTAACTTTCAGCCATCCCCTGCTACGATTCCCTTCCCTTGGAATCCAGCCCGTAGCCCTTAATGACCATCGGTTACCTTCCCTCCTTACTACATGCCCTGCCCATGCCCCATTTCTTTTTCTTGATTTCAACTAAGATGTAATTAACTCGCGTTTGTTCCCTCAACCAATCTGTTCTTTTCTTATCCCTTAACGTTACATCTATCATTCTTCTTTGCATAGCTCGTTGCGTCGTCCTCAATTTAAGTAGAACCCTTTTCGTAAGCCTTCAGGTTTCAGCCCCGTACGTGAGTACTGGTAAGACGCAGCTGTTATACACTTTTCTCTTGAGGGATAATAGCAACCTGCTGTTCATGATCTGTGATTGCCGGCCAAACACACCCCAGCCCATTCTTTTTCTTCTCATTATTTCAAACTCATGATCCGGATCCGCAGTCACTACCTGCTCTAAGTAGATGTATTCCCTTAACACTTTCAGTGCCTCGCTACCTATCGTAAACTGCTGTTCTCTTCCGAGACTGTTAAACATTACTTTAGTTTCCTGCAGATTAATTTTTAGACCCAACCTTCTGCTTTGCCTCTCCAGGTCAGTGAGCATGCATTGCGATTGGTCCCCTGAGTTGCAAAGCAAGGCAATATCACCAGAGAATCGCAAGTTACTAAGGTATTCTCCATCAATTCTTATCCCCAATTCTTCTCGATCCAGGTCTCTCAATACCTCCTGTAAACACGCTGTGAATAGCATTCGAGAGATCGTATCTCGCTGCCTGACTCCTTTCCTTTTGGGATTTTGTTGCTTTCTTTATGGGGGACTACGGTGGCTGTCGAGCCGCTATAGGTATCTTCCAGTATTTTTACATATGGCTCGTCTACACCCTGATTCCGCAATGCCTCCATGACTGCTGAGGTTCCGACTGAATCAAACGCTTTTTCGTAATCAATGAAATCTATATATAAGGGTTGGTTATATTCCGCACATTTCTCTATCACCTGATTGATAGTGTGAATGTGGTCTATTGTTCAGTAGCCTTTACGGAATCCTGCCTGGTCCTTTGGTTGACAGAAGTCTAAGGTGTTCCTGATTCTATTTGCGATTACCTAAGTAAGTACTTCGTAGGCAATGGACAGTAAGCTGATCGGTCTATAATATTTCAAGTCTTTGGCGTCCCCTTTCTTAGGAATCAGGATTATGTTAGCGTTCTTCCAAGATTCCGGTACGCTCGACGTCATGAGGCATTCCGTATAGAGGTGGCCAGTTTTTCTAGAACAATCTGCCCACCATCCTTCAACAAATCTGTGTTACCTAAGCCTCCCCAGCTGCCTTCCCACTTTGCATAGCTCCTAAGGCTTTCCTTACATCCGGCGGCGTCACTTGTGGGATTTCAAATTCCTCTAGACTATTCTCTCTTCCATTATCGTTGTGGGTGCCACTCGTACTGTACAAATCTCTATAGAACTCCTCAGCCACTTGAACTATCTCATCCATATTGGTAATGATATTGCCGGCTTTGTCTCTTAACGCATACATCTGATCCTTGCCTATTCCTAGTTTCTTCTCGACTCTTTTCGGCTTCCTCCGTTCCTGAGAGCATGTTTAATTCTATCCATATTATACTTCCTTGTGTCAGCTGTCTTGCGCTTGTTGGTTAACTTGGAAAGTTCTGCCAGTTCAATTCTAGTTGTAGGGTTAGAGGCTTTCATACATTGGCGTTTCTTGATCAGATCTTTCATCTCCTGCAATAGCTTACTGGCATTCTGTCTAACGGAGTTACCACCAACTTCCATTGCAGACTCCTTAATGATGCCAATAAGATTGTCGTTCATATTGACACGTGTACTTATCTTTATAGGGCGACCACGTTTTGCCGCCTAACAAATGTTATCGCACAGCGTGGGACGCGCCTGCATGTATCCGAAGTTTCTGGAAAGTCATCGATGCTTCTATCCGCTGTCTGTTCTCACCGAACCTCATGTTATCTGATTTTATCGCCTGTCGCGAATGGTGTAGAACTTTGTGGAAAGCACGCGGGTCCCAACGATTAGTCTGGAACATTCGACGATTGATGTATAAAAACCGACGCGCTTGACCACCTGATCACATTTTCGACGATCACCGACTGTGTTCGCTGCTATCGTTGTGCTATAAGTGTAGCCTCTCTTGTGGGCACAGGTACACCCAATAAAAGTTAGTTTTGTCTTTCACAGTATTGCTACTGTGTTCTTCAACGTCACCACCACGTGACATCTGGTGGAGGTGCTTTTTGTTCATTTACCGGACGCCCCCGACAAGCCGTGACCCAATTTGGGACCGCAAAGAGAGCATCAACGTAGTCCCGGACCATCGAGCAAGCCGCCGCCTTCAACAGCTGCCCCCGGAGCACGGACTTCTACCTGAGAAGACCAAGAAGATTATGGCCAAGGCAACCCCAATGGCAGCCCCAGCGTCCGACTTCGTGCTGCAGCAGCCCAGAAAGCCTCCGACATTCCGCGGTTCAACATTCGAGGACCCGGAAACCTACCTTGAGACGTATGAGGGGGTCGCTGCTTTTAACAGCTGGAACAGCGACGACAAACTGCGACATGTCTTCTTCGCATTGGAAGACACTCACAGGACGTGGTTCGAGAACCGAGAAGCCACAATAACGACGTGGGACCTGTTCCGAAGCGGCTTGCTGCATACCCTCGCAAGCGTCGTACGCCGAGAACGAGCCCAAGCACTACTAGAAACCAGAGTGCAGCTTTTTAATGAAACCACCGCAATCTTTACAGAAGAAACGAGCCGCCTATACCACCACGCCGACCCGGAAATGTCCGAGGAAAAGAAAGTCCGCCTACTGCTGCGTGGTGTAAAGGAGGAACTTTTCGCCGGAATCGTACGGAGCCTACCAAAGACCGTCGACGAGTTTCTTCGCGAGGCCACCAGCATCGAGAAGACACTAGAAATGCGGAATCGGCAATTCAACCGCCGCACGAACTCGACAAACTACGCCGGAGTTGCGTCACTGGACACCGACGACCTGCGCGAGACTATCGGAGTGGTCGTGCGGGAGGAACTACACAAGCTGTTGCCTTCATCACAGCCGCAAGTGTCTTCGATTGCCGACGCCGTGCGCGAGGAGCCTCCACAACAACTCTGAGTAGGCCCTGAATCGCCGCAGCCTCAGCCGCAAGCGATGACATACGCCGCTGTAGCCCGCCGTCACGTTCCCCCTCCGCGCCCACGGCAGGGCCCAGTAACGACACAGTTCCGTCGTCCACCACCACCCCCGCCGCCAGCACGCCAAGCCGTCACCTCACGCGGCGTTCCAAGGAAGACTAACGTTTGGCGCGCCCCCGACCACCGTCCGCTTTACTATCACTGCGGAGAAGCCGGGAACATCTACCGCCGATGCCAATACCGGCAGATGGGACTGCGAGGGTTCGCCGTTAACGCACCGCGACCACAGATTGGTGAACGACCTCGCAATATCGCCCACTACCTCGACGCCACTCAGTGGAGCCCTCGACGACCATCCTGTTCGCCGTCACCAGGCCGCTACCTGGCGCTGCAGCGCCGACCATACACCAGCCCAGCCCAGGGCCGCTCTGGAAGCCCATATCCGGAAAACTAAAAGTAGCAACCGATGGAGGTGCGGTTGCTGTTCGTCGAACTGACGAAGATCCTCCGCCGCTGACGAAGACAACGGAGAGACCATCTCGACGACCTAATAATGACACGCCGCCGTCCCGACAAAGTCAGGAAACCAAGACCACACCGGCGAAAGACGACTTGACAACGCGACGTTCCAACTTCAGTTCAACACGACGCAGCCGTGATCCGACGCCAAGACCTAACTGCAACGCCAGACAAAGAACCACCGACCTCGACGTGCTTCTCGACGGCCACGTAGTTACCGCCTTAGTGGACACAGAGGCTGATTACTCCGTAATGAGTTGACACATCGTCGCCCAGTTGAAGAAAGTTAAGACCGCATGGGAAGGCCTTCGAATTCGGACCACTGGAGGACACCTCATCACGCCCGCTGGAATCTGCACGGCAAGAATAACCATTCATAACCGGGCTTACCCTGCCACCTTCGTTATCCTCCAACAGTGCTCACGAGACGTCATTCTCAGTATGGACTTCCTGAACCAACACGGCGCAATCATCGACCTGAAGTCGAAGTCAATAACGCTGTCGGAAGATAAAGCGATACCACCGCGGAGAGCCCTCGTAGTCACCACGCCTTGAGCGTACTCGAAGATCAAGTGAGCATCCCGCCTCGCTCCAGAATTGTTATTTCGGTCGGCACCGAAACACCCGCTGACGTAGAAGGAGTCATCGAAGGCGACCAATGTCTACTGCTAGACCGCGAAATTTGTGTCTCAAGAGGGATCGCTCGACTTTATGGAGGGAACACTGAAGTGTTGCTAACAAACTTCAGCCAGGAGTTCAGGCACTTCAACAAGGACACGACGATCGCGTACATCGAGGAAATTCTGGAAGCCAGTAATGCGTTTGTCCTCTCGGATTCCACCGCATCTACCCCGACGACCATTTGGTTCCCGAAACAGACTACGACATTAATCCAAGCAACAGCAACTCAGAAGTCTGCTCCGACGATACAAAGGCTGCTTTTCGATGTCATCGAGGATTCGGCAAACACCAGTCGCCAAGCATCGCATAATCACCGAGGAGTGCGCTCGACCACTCCGTCAGCACCCTTACCGAGTTTCGCGGCGAGAACGTGCAGCTATAAGAGAACAAGTCGACGAAATGCTGCGCGACGAGATTATCCAGCCGTCGAAAAGCCCGTAGGCATCCCCTGTTGTCCTGGTGAAGAAAAAGGACGGAACCCTACATTTCTGCGTCGATTATCGTCGTCTGAACAAGATCACGAAGAAGGACGTATACCCCATCCCACGGATAGACGACGCATTGGATCGGCTCTGCAACGCTAAATACTTCTCGTCGATGGACCTCAAGTCTGGCTATTGGCAAATAGAAGTCGGCGAAAGAGATCGCGAAAAGACCGCCTTCATCACCCCACACGGCCTCTGCGAGTTGAAGGTTATGCCATTTGGACTGTGCTCGGCGCCTGCAACGTTCCAGCGCGTGATGGACACGGTTTTAGCAGGATTGAAGTGGCAGACCTGTCTCGTTTACTTGTATGACGTCGTTGTCTTCGCCGGAAATTTCGACGACCACCTTAGGCGGCTTGCAACAGTACTAGAGGCCATCAAGTTATCAGGGCTCACTCCGAAGCCAGAAAAGTGGCGCTTCGCTTACGATGAGCTTCGGTTCCTAGGCCACGTCATCAGCAAGTGTGGAGTCCGCCCCGACCCGCAGAAGACAGCTGCCATCGGAAAGTTCCCGCAGCCCATCGACAAGAAGGCAGTACGTAGATTTCTTGGCATGTGTGCCTACTACAGGCGATTTGTCAAGGACTTCTTACGCATCGCTGAGCCGCTGAACCAGCTAACTAAATGTGACGCCGAGTTCAAGTGGGAAAGCCGCCGGCCGACGCATTTCAAGAACTCAAACGACGCATGCAGTCGCCGCCCGTACTTGCGCACTTCGACGAGCACGCCGATACCGAAATCCACACTGACGCCAGTAGCCTAGGCCTCGGTGCCGTCCTAGTCCTGAGAAAAGATGAACATGAACACGTGATAGCTTACGCTAGCCGGTCTTTGTCAAAAGTGGAAGGCAATTATTCTACAACCGAAAAGGAATGCCTCGCTATCGTTTGGGCTACAGCGAGAGAGAGAGAGAGAATGAAGAGAAAAGGCAAGGAGGTTAACCAGATATGAGTCTCCGGTTTGCTACCCTACACTGGGGATGGGGGATAGGGGTTAGAAAGATGACAGAGAGGAAAATAACCTATATGGCAGGCCATTCGAAGTGGTCAGCGACCATCAGGCGTTGTGTGCAGGCCATTATGGCAGGAAAGATGACAGAGAGGAAAATAACCTATATGGCAGGCCATTCAAAGTGTTAAGCGACCATTATGCGTAGTGTTGGCTAGCTAGCTTAAAGAACCCTTCAGGACGGCTAGCACGGTGGAGCCTCAGACTACAAGAATACGACATCACTGTAACATACAAGTCTGGACGAAAACACTCAGATGCCGATGGCCTATCACGCGCCCCCATTGACTCGCCGCCGCAAGATGACGAGGATGACGACGCCTTCCTTGGAATAATAAGCGCGGAAGACTTTGCCCAACAGCAACGAGGAGACCCGGAGCTAAAAGCCCTAGTCGAGTATTTGGAAGGGCACAAAGACGTTGTCCCTAGGGCGTTTAAGCGTGGATTGTCTTCGTTCATGCTTCAAAACAACCTACTCGCGAAGAACTTCTCCCCAGTCCGCGCCAACTACCTTCTTGTTGTTCCGTCGGCGCTGCGTCCACAAGTACTGCACGCCCTACATGACGATCCAACCGCTGGGCACCTCGGTTTCTCCCGGATGCTATCGAGGATACAAGAAAGGTATTACTGGCCGCGCCTAACCGGCGATGTCGCCCGTTACGTCATGACATGTCGAGACTGTCAACGACGCAAGACGCCACCGCCAAGGCCAGCGGGATCACTACAGCCGATCAAGCCTCCTTACCGACCTTTTCAGCAGATTGGGATGGACTTTTTGGGACCATTTCCGACATCAACTTCCGGAAATAAGTGGATCGTCGTGGCGACGGACTATGTCACCCGCTCCGCTGAAACTAAAGCTCTACCGAAAGGCAGTGCAGCCGAAGTTGCGAAATGTTTCGTCGAGAACATCCTGCTGCGACATGCTGCTCTAGAAGTCCTCATTACCTACAGAGGAACGGCTTCTACAGCAGAGCTCACGCAAGCCATTCTGCAATACAGTCACAGGAGTCACAGGAGGACAACTGCCTACTATCCGCAGACGAATGGTCTCACGGAGTCCCTGAACAAGACCCTCGCCGACATACTAGCAATGTACGTCGACGTCGAGCACAAGACGTGGGATGCGGTCCTGCTGTACGTAACATTCGCTTACAACACGGCGGTGCAAGAAACAACGCAGATCACGCGATTTAAGCTGGTTTATGGCAGGAATACGCCGACGACGCTCGACGCCATGCTGCCGCACGTCTCTGACGAGGAAAGTCTTGAAGTCGCTACCTATCTCCAGCGCGCCGAAGAAGCCCGACAGCTCGCCCGCCTGCGGACCAAGAACCAGCAGCGTACCGACAGCCGACACTACAGCCTGCGACGACGCTTCGTCGAGTACCAGCCCGGCGACCGTGTTTGGGTATGGACCCCGATACGCCGACGAGGACTCAGTGAGAAACTACTGCGACGCTATTTCGGACCCTACAAGGTCATCCGACGTACTGGCGCACTGGACTATGAGGTCGTGCCAGACGGCATTTCTCATTAACACGGGCGCCGCGCACGATCTGAAGTGGTCCACGTGGTTTTGCTACGAGTGCTTTTGTTTATTACTTTCGTTTGTTTACAGCATCGGGTCGATGCTAGTTAGGGGGGGGGGGTAATGACACGTGTACTTATCTTTATCGGGCGACCACGTACTGCCGCCTAAGACATATTATCGCACAGCGTGGGACGCACCTGCATGTATCCGAAGTTTCTGGAAAGTTATCTACGCTTCTATCCGCTGTCTGTTGTCGCCGAACCTTATGTTATCTGATTTTATCGCCTCACGCGAATGGTGTAGAACTTTGTGGAAGGCACGCGGGTCCCAATGATTAGTCTGTAACATTCGACGATTGATGTATAAAAGCCAACGCACTTGACCTGTTGATCAGATTTACGACGATCGCCGACCGTGTTCGCCGCTATAGTTGTGCTATAAGCGTAGCCTCTTGCGGGCACAGGTTCGCCCAATATAAGTTAGTTTTGTCGTTCACAGTATTGCTACTGGGTTCTTCAACGTCACCACCACGTGACAATATCTTCAACACTAAAGTCCTCTTCCTGAGTTAAAGCCGAATACCTGTTCATTAACTTGATCCGGAATTCCTCTATTTTCCCTCTTACTGCTAACTCATTGATCGGCTTCTTATGTACCAGTTTCTTCCATTCCCTCCTCAAGTCTAGGCTAATTGGAGTTCTTACCATCCTATGGTCACTGCAGCGGACTTTGCCGAGCACGTCCACTTCCTGTATGATGCCAGGGTTACCGCAGAATATAAGGTCTATTTCATTTCTAGTCTCACCATTCGGGCTCCTCCACGTCCACTTTCGGCTATCCCGCTTACGGAAGAAGGTATTCGTTATCCGCATATCATTCTGTTCTGGAAACTCTACTAATAACTCTACCCTGCTATTCCTTTAGCCTATGCCATATTCCCCCACTGACTTGTCTCCAGCCTGCTTCTTGCCTACCCTAGTATTGAAGTCGCCCATCAGTAAAGTGTATTTTGTTTTGACTTTACCCATCGCCGATTCCACGTCTTCATAGTAGCTTTCGACTTCCTGGTCACCATGACTGGATGTAGAAGCGTAGACCTGTACGACCTTCAATTTGTACCTCTTATTGAGCTTCACAACAAGACCTGCCACCCTCTCGGTAATGATGTAGAATTCCTGTATGTTACCAGCTATATCCTTATTAATCAGGAGTCCGACTCCTAGTTCTCGTCTCTCCTCTAAGCTCGGGTAGCACAGGACGTGCCCGCCTTTTAGCACTGTATGTGCTTCTTTTGCCCTCCTAACTTCACTGAGCCCTATTATATCCCAGTTACTGCCCTTTAACTCCTCCAATAGCACTGCTGGACTCACCTCACTAGATAAGGTTCTAGCGTTAAACGTTGCCAGGTTCAGATTCCAATGGCGGCCTGTCCGGAACCAGGGATTCTTAGCACCCTCTGCTGCGTCGCAGGTCTGACCGCCGCCGTGGTCAGTTGCTTCGCAACTGCTGGGGACTACGAGCAGGGGTTTGATTGTTGTACTCATATTGTGGCCAAGTACTGCACCAGGGTACACAATCCTGCTCTGGTGAGGGAGTGCGTTACCGGTTCTGGTCACCGGGATCAGGCCGCACTCCAGGCCTGTTTACGCAATTTTATCCACACGCGGAGTTTTTAAAATCCGGTGGAAAATTGCGCGGCACCGGCATTCGAACCCGCGTGTCTTGCACGCGAGGCGGATGCTCTACCTCTACACCATCGCTGCACCCTGCCTGTACCCTACCCGCACCCTACCCCGCTGCAGCGCTGCACGGAGTATACAGTTCACTTAGTCTGTATCCTTACTGTGTCTTTTTTCTCACACATGCAGTAAGAATAACAGCTGATCTTCTGCGAATACTCCACAGTATAAAAAAAAACTAGAGCCGTGAAAGAATGCTAACACATTACTTCTTCTTTAGAACGATGCAAATCAGGCTTTAAATGTTGCAGACCCCTTAAGTAAAGTATTATTGAAGTGGGCGACAGCTGGTCCAACTCAACAAAAGTGTTGGGGATAATTTTCGGAGGATACTTATCAGAACGTGTGCTTACTACGTGACACTATTAACCTATAAAAACTTCAAGATGGTGTAAAAAGGATGTAAAGACAAAATGCAGAAATGCTCCACTGTGGACAACCCATGAGATGGAGCAATAGACGTTTCGCCGAAGGATAGAAACAGAACATTGAGCAAGTATGCCACATTTTAATATAGTAAGCAAAGGAACATTCACAGGGCATGAGCAATAATGGCAAGATGATAGGTAATATGGTGTGGTGCAGAACTCGCTTAATGCAAATATACATTTCAACTCTGTCTAGCCTAGAAATTGCGAGGTTTATTTGAAAGGCATATTCTAGCTATGCATTGGTTCGCGCGGTTTTGGGCAACTAACTTTCTGCGGAAATGGAGTCCGCCCTTGCTCACTCAGTTTTTCTTTCCTTTATGTACATAATTTTACATGTTTACATAGACGTCTGTCAAATGAAGCCTCTGTATACCTTATAAACACTGCTCTACCTTCATAGTATACCATCCAAATAAAGTTCTCTTTTGTGCTAAACGTGTAGCGACTAGAAACAAATATTCTTGTCGGTCCTTGAGATATACGAACGGCGCTGCATTAGACCGAAGTTTCGTACTATATTGACATTCCGCATCTCGAATGTAAGATCACATGCAACAGCCATTTAACCAGCTAGGAAGCGCTGCGTCAACACAGAGTTAACTAAGCAACAAAAAGTACTTTTTCTTAGTCAGAGAAACCTGGTGACCACTAATACCAGTAAAAATTACACCAACATCGCCCACACACAAAAAAAGAAAAAAAAACAATAGACGCATAATATGACATTCAGCTCTGCTTCCTACAATATACATAAAAGTTCTGACACTCTACCGTCCCAACAGTATAGCGTCTCTTCTATTACCGGACACACCAAAGCGCAATCGGGTAAAGTGCAGCTATAAAACGTCCTCCTGTGGCTCCCTCACGAGCAGCCAGACAACGTCCGAGTCAGCGTCACTCGAAGCACGGACTCGCGGCTCGTCACCAAATTAAAAGCGGACGCACGTGTCCCCAGTACACCCATCTAGCTCTGCCTACCTTTCGATGCCAGTGTCGCGTAATTTTTTTATTGTGATTTCCCTTTGCTGCTGGAGGCCGTGAAGAATTTAGTAAGCACGTCTTCTGCATTTCATTAGGATGTGCGTGGCAACTAGGCTCACTTGCTGTAGCTTTCGAGATAGGAGTCAGAAGCACCCCGCACCGACTTCAGTGATTGCCGCTTCTTGACTGGTCCCACATGTATTACGTGCTTGAACGGCGTGCATGCGTATAACGAACAGTCCATAGAAGCGCCATAGAAGCGCGTAGATACACACGTTTTGGCACAGATAGCGCATGTTTTCCTAAAACAACACCATAGTGGCCTTTCGAAAATGCCACAGTGCGATCCATGCATGTTAGCAGCGCAATGCAATCAGTACGGAGATTGACCATCGTCGTCGGTGATGGTAGTAGCATGTTTGCATGAGGCGATTTCAAAATTCAGGCAGCGCCAGTTATTTGTATCATTTGCGCCCTATAACCACCGAGCCTTCATGAACGCAGGAAGCCAACCCTTGAGAAGCATCATTCCTCGGTGGGAAATGTTCTGCTGAGCGTGTCTCAGCATGCCGCTCCGTGCCCATGCATAACAACATCCCATGTATCACTGGCGGCTGTAGCGACGAACACGTCAGGCAGCGTGTCCACTCGTCAACGCGGCTACATTCTTTTGCGAGCCAAATATACAAACACAGGCTAAATATACTTGCGGATTAAGCGGCCACTTTTCTGTAGCATTCTTGTAGGGCATACCATAAAAAGAAGCGTCCTTTGTTTCTTGTGCAAAGGGCTTTGAGATGGCGCAGGACGTGCAGCTGTGCATGTACAGTCTGTATAGCTTATACGACTATTTTTTCTTTTATTCTCGAATTGAGATCGGCCATTGTAATTGATAAATCTTCTACAACTGCATATTTACGCTGTCAGAAGAAATGCGGCTAAAATTTTGTATATTGTATAGACAGCCCGACGGAAATACAACGAAACAGTATGACACTTGAGGGGACCGTAAAACCGTATACGAAGACGGGAAAGGGAACACGGAACATAATCTACGCAATAAAGGATAAAAAACAAGAATGATGGCGTTAGACGAGGAGTGCCAGGCCGGCTGGCTGCGATTTCCGTAAGCATTAAACGCGGCTGCATATGCTGATCGTTGACAGTTGCTGAAGATCGCCAGTAGAATGGCGGAGGACTTGCAGGGCGCAATAGCAACTTATCTGCCAGAATGCTGACCATAGTGTAGCAAACGTAGATCCCAGTTGAAATACATCGAGCATAACAAATTATTCATGTACATGTAGTGCAGGTGCGCGAATACACAATATTCAACTTTAAAACCAATGCAAAATCGAATGAAGAAATATGAGAATCCAAATATCGAATGTAATATCAAAAATCAGAAAATGATTCATTAAGTTTGACGCTCAAAAATTTTGCCCAAGGAAACATGATTTTGCGCATGCTGCGTAGTGTACAGTGCCGTCCACTACTGTGTAGAGCGCACGAGCGGCCGGCTTTGCTCAGCTGCAGGGACACCTGGTGGCAGTTGCTGGGTCCAAGATAGTGTGCGCAGGAGCATGCGCGGCCTAACAGACACGCAGAAGTGCTTTTGACGATTGGCCACGTTGAACAGCACCTTTTTTTTTAATACGTCTTTCTTTCTGCGTTTATTTCTGTGTTTATTTCATTCTATTGCGAAAGGATCGGCGCGCGTTATCAGCCCACACGCTTCATTCTATGACGCTTGCCGTGCCGCAAGGACCCTCAAATTGAGTGCACATTAGGGTAAATAAACCGTACCTTTATTTACCCTAATCTGCACTCGATGTGAGCGCCCTTGCGGCACGGCAAACGTCATAGAATGAAGCGTATAGGCTGATAACGCGCTCCGATCTTTTCGCAATAGAATGAAGTGCGTTCACGGACTGTTTGAGATAACAAAGGCGCTTACGAACATCACCTCCTGTTAAATGAAGCAAGCGCAAGTTTGCAAGATTATTAAGCCGCGCATGCTCCTGGGCACCCTATCTCGAACCCATTAAAAGTCACCAGGTGTCGTTCCACAGAGCAAAGCCGACCCTTCACGCGCTCTACATAGCAGTGGACGGCACTGTATTAGCATTGTGCAGCAAGGATGGTGGAAGCTATCAGTAAATATGTACCTGTGAAACAAGATGTACGATATAGTGCATTCTTATTAAGGGAAACAACAAATTAGTGCACCAGCACTGATTGCAGAACAGTTCTGATGAAAGTCTGGAAAAGTATTTTTTTTTAAATAAAGATAGATGCTCACGAGCCGAGAAAATGACGGCGATGCTTTTACAAGAGAGGCAAATGCACCACACTTCTCACGACGTCTTTATCTCACAGGTGGGGTCTTGGCAGACAATTTTCGAAATGATAAAGAATAGAGTAAGAGTGGTGGTGAAGTATAGTTGTGTTTTTGATCTCTGTTGGCGCTACTACCAAGTCGTCGAATCTTATCACTCTAGAGGCACATAATGTCCTTGAAGTTCGCGTATCATTAATATGTTACGGGGATGTTGGGAGTATAGGAAGACTGTATTTAGGATATATATATACAGGATGAGTCAGAGTAGCTTATATAGCTGACCACCAACAACATGCAGCATCCAGCGTCTCACGATCTTCTTCCTCTCTCTACTTTCATCCTTCCGTAACAAGACCCCAGGGTGGTGAAGCGCCGTCTCGGCGCATGGTATGCGAAGAATTGCGAGCAATGTATGACTTCATCCGCGAAACGTGGACGGCGTCAACAGACGTCGGAATTGAGAATGCATTAAACTGTAGCGGCGAAATCTCGTAATTGACGTCGTTAACTTGACATAGGACTTCATAAGGCCCTGTATAGCGAGAGCGAAGCTCACGGGAGAGCCCAACCCAACGACATGGTGACTGAAAGAGCACCCATGCACTTGTCGTGAACTTAAGATCGTGATGGCAGCAGTCATAACGCTCTTTCTGTATATGCTGCCAGGCTAATAAACGAGATCGGGCGAATTGACGTGCCATATGAGCGCAATCAATGACTTCACGAGCCTACTCAGTTGCAACACGTGGCACAGAAGGGAGGATGGTGTCGAACGGCAAGTTCGGGTTGCGACCGTACAAAAGATAAAAGGGTGAATATCCTTCGGTGTCATGTCGGGACCAGTTATACGCGAATGTCACGTAAGCCAGCGCGGCATCCCAGTCGCGGTGATCGTTGGAGACGTGCATCGACAGCATCTCTGTGATTGTTCGGTTGAGACGTCCCGTAAGACCGTTCGGTGGTGGGTGATAGGCGGTGGACAGCTTGTGCTCAGTGGCACAAGAGCGGAGGAGGTCGTCGCCAATCGGAGACAAGAACGAGCGGCCGTGGTCTGTAAGTAACTGTCGAGGTGCACCGTGGTTTGGAATGACGACGTGGAGGAGAAAATCGGTGACGTTACGCAACTAGTCGGCAACACCTTTGTTATCGCGTAGCGTGTCGCGTAATCAGCAGAGATGGCGATCAACTTATTCCCTATATACGTCGTCGGAAAAGGGCCAAGCAGGCCAAGGCCTACGCGAAAGAACGGCTCAGAGGGAACTTCAATTGTATGGAGTCGGCCGACAGGTGGCAGGGGAGGATTCTTCCGGCGCTGACACAACTTGCAAGTTGCGACATAACGACGCGCGAAGCGGTAGAGACCCGGTCAGAAGAATCGGCGTCTTGCGCGGTCGTGTGCACACAAAACTCCAAGGTCTCCCGCTGTCGGTGCATCGTAAAGTTGTTCGAGAGCGGCCAATCGCAAATGATTAGGAAGGACAAGAAGCAACTCAGGGCAGTCAGCTGGGGTTGATATTGCGGCAGTAGAGGATGCCGTCGTACAGCATGAACATGCAGCACGTGCCATCAGTGCTGCCAGATTGCACTCCGGCGATGACGGACTCTAAGGATTCGTCGCGTTGTTGTTAAGCGCTCGTGTCGGTCATGTCAGCAAAAGCCATCATGCAGGTCACCGGATCATGCGCAGCAGGATCAGGAGGATCTACGGGGTGACGAGAGAGGCAGATAGCGTCCTTCGGGAGGCGTCCAGTTTTGTAATTGAAAATAAATGAAAATTCCTGGAGCCGCAATGCCCAGCGACCAAGCCATCCTGTGGGGTCCCGGAGGGAAGACAGCCAGCCGAGTGCGTGGTGGTCTTTAACGACCGAAAACGTGCGGCCATACAAATATGGCCGGAACTTGGCGACAGCCCAAACTAAAGCCAAGCACTCCCGCTCGATGATGAAACAATTTCTCTCGGCAGGTTACATCTGGCGGCTGGCGTAAGCTGTCACGGACTCGGTACCACTCTGCTCTTGGGCTTGAACAGCGCCGATGCCATGGCCGCTTGTGTCAGTGTGGACTTCGGTCGGTGCAGATAGTGGGCAAGTATGGGCAAGTATGGGAGGGCAAGTATGGGAGGGGTAGTCAAAAATCAGATGAGAGCGGCGAACGCGTGAGCCTACTCTGGGCCCCATGCGAACGGCGTGTTCTTTAGAATATGTGTCAAAGGCCGAGCAACATCGGCGAAGTTTTTGACGAAACGGCGAAAGTAAGAACACAGGTTGGGGCCGAAGCAGCGCACGTCAGAAGCAGAACGTGGCACAGGGAAACTGCGTAAGGGGCGAACTTTTTCCGGATCTGATTGGAAACCGGATGCGTCAACGAGGTGTCTAGACACGGTAATCTGACGCCACCCGAATTGACACTTTGTGGAGTTCAATAGGAGGCCGGCTTTTCTGAAGACCGCAAGAATGGTAGTGAGTCAGGTAAAGTGCCTGCCGAACGTGAGGAGAAAAAAGCAATAATGTCATCAACGTGACAGAGACAGGTTCCATTTGTAGCCTCGCAGAAGAGAGACCATCATACGTTGAAATGTCGCCGGGGCATAGCATAGGCCGCGGACATGACTTTGAACTGATATAGACCATCCGGCGTGATGAAAGCCGTATTCTCGTGGTCCATTTCATCAACTGAAATCTGCCAGTAGCCGGATCGAAGATCAATGGACGAGAAGGATTTAGTTCCATCCAAGCAGTCCGAGGTGTCATCGATGCGTGGTAGTGGGTAGACGTCTCTTCATGTGATCTTGTTTAAGTGCGATAATCAAAGCAAAAAGGCCAGGTACCATCTTTTTTTTTCACAAGGATGACAGGCGAAGCCCAAGGGCTCGCTGATGGCTCTATGACGCCTAGGCGGAGTGTTCTGTCCACTTCTGATTGGATGACTGCACGTTCAGCGCGCGATACACGATAGGGACGCCAACGAATAGGATTCGTGTCTCCAGTGTTCATGCGGTGCTGAACAACGGATGTTTGGCCTAAGGGCTTATTGCCGAAATCAATGATGTCACTGTACGATTCATGTAGGAGGCGTATGTTCGTTGCCTGTGCAGAGGTAAGGTTAGATGCAATCATTTTCGCGAAGTCATCCGTTAAGGAACCAGAGCTGTGAGCTGCAATTGGCGCTAATAGACCAGTCCCTGCATTCGGATTCTCAGTGTAAAATTCGGAACCACTTGAAACACTGGCCAAGAACATGCCGGCCGGAAACACTTGAGAGCACAGGCTGAAATTCATAAGCGGTAGAACGACATCGTTACTAGTAACCGTGACCAGCCTATGAGAAACAGCAACGTTCCGATTCTAAAGTGCGCTGATGATGGGGCGAAGCCCATATTCACCGTCTGGACCCTGTGGCGCGGTGGTCAAAGTAACGTAACTGCCTCAGGTGACAGACGCACATCGTGAAGCGAGCACGAGAGCGGTGAGGCGGTGTTCGGAGCATCGGCGACTTGAAGCAATTCTAACCGAAGAACGCGAGTCACGCAGTGAATGAGAGCAGAATGAGTGGATAAAAACTCCAATCCAAGGATAACATCCTGGGGGCAGTTGTCGATCACACCAAAGAGAACTGAAGTAGGGCGGCCGGCAATACTTAAACGTGAAGTACACATAAAAAAAAAAAAACAGCACGCCGCCGTCGGCCACTTGCAGCACTCGGGCAGCATCTGGGGTGAGGACCTTTTTTAAACATCTACGTAGGCTAGCACTCATCGCAGTACATGGGCCCGAGCGTCGACGAGTGTTTGTACAGGTACGCCGTCTATTTTAGCGTCAATTACACTCTCCTTGGGGGCACCGACACAGGATTTCATGCAGTAGTAGGCTCTGCAGCACCACCTCCAAGGGCTGCATTTCTTAGTTTTCCAAAAGGGTGCGGCCAAAAGCCACACGGGTCGAAAGGCGACGTGGCTTCGGCGGACGGGAAGATGGACCACGTGTTTGCGGTAAACGAGACGAGTGTCCGCGCGGCCATGGTGAGCGACTGTACCACGTGTTCCTAGCAGAGCTGTCGGCGCTGTTAGACTCGGCGGCGGTCGAAATATTGCGGGCATTTCCGTCAAAACGGCTCAGGTTGGTCGGCATGCGAGGATTTGAGGGGCAAGAGTTGGGACATATCGGGAACATGACCAATGCGGCGACAGGTGAAACATATCGGCTGGTCGTCCGCAGTTCTCCACTCAGTCGGGTTGCGATAACGCGGAGAGAAGCGTCGGGATGGAACGAAAATAGTTCAAGGGCATTCGTTAGCTCTGCGATTGACGACAACACAGATAGAATGTAAACCAATGTTTTCAAGCTCCTGTGGAACGATGGCTTGTACGAGGGGAACTGAAAAATTGGTAGCATCAGGGCTACGCGATCAGAAAGCTGCGGGTGCCATCGCATCCAGTTCACGTCGAACTATTCGCACCACGTTCTCTGGTGGCGCCACATGCTGTTGTGAGGGTTGATCTTCACACGTCGACCTTGCGGAAGTATTGGGAAGTCTCGCGAATGGTTGCAAGACGCGTCGGCTTTTGGCCTACTCGAATTATCGGCACTTTATGATAGCATCCATTCTGTATCAACTTTTGCACATGAGCAGATTAAACGCGTCGTCAGCAATGCCGTTAAGCACATGCCCAACTTTCTCAGCTTCTGTCATGTCGTGATCGGCTTTATGACACAGTGCCAGCACGTCCTGGATGTACGAGACATAGGACTCCGTAGGGGATTGGGCACGCGAGGGCAGTCCCTGCTTTGCGGCAATTTTACAGCCGGCTGGTTCGCCAGACAACTCTGTCAATTTCTCTTTGCATTGGTCCCAGCTGGTTAGCTCCTCGTCATGGTTTTCGTACCACACCTTTGCCGTGCCTCTTAGGTAGAACAACAGGTTAGGTAGCATAAGCGTAGGGTCCCATCTGTTGATTCCACTCACGCGTTCATACATGGCCACCCACTCTTCAACGTCGGCGTCATCGGTCCCACAGAAAGTTCCACGATCCTTGGGTTGCACAACGACAATTGAAGGTGACAGCGACGTAGCTGGTGACGGTTACGTAGGAGGTGGCAACAACGTTGATCCCGCGCGCTCACCGTCATTCATGCTGCGGACGGTGATGCGACGTCCACTGCGGAGCTCCGTTTCCATCCTGGTACCGCGCACCTCTCCCCAATATGTTACGGGCATGTTGGGAGTATAGGGAGACTGTATTTACAATATATTGTTACGTAGGAAGACACCGACGAAAACTATTTACAAGTATATTTACAAGGCAATACGCCGCATTTGGCCAAGAGGCAACAGCCCGCGCTAGCTTCCAATCGTCGTCGTCGTCTTCTTTCTGCTCGGCTCTTCGTCATTGGAAATACTATCCCGTAGCAATATATATAAAAGATGAGTCAGAGTAGTTAATATGGCTGACCACCAACAACGCGCAGCAGCCAGTGTCTCGCGATCTTCTTCTTCCTCCCTTCATTCTTCCGTAACAATATTATTATTAGGAGTAATAGTAGTGCAGTGGTAGCAGCAGTAGTAGTAGTACTACTACTTGAAGTAGTATCTAAGTACGCAAGCAATATATCTTAATTCGTGAGCATTAATAAACAAACCTCTGCAATGCCGACGCCGACGTTAACGGCAGAATGCGCCTTTACTGTGCACATAATTGCTATTGCAATAAAATGGCCTACGGCACAAAGACGAAAAACACGTCGGATTGATATATTTCTCAGGGAGGTTTCTGTAAACAAATAAACTTAATGACTTTGAAAAAAATATTAGGTATTACGTGCAATGCCCCTAAAAACTGAGCGGGCTGTGCGAAATAGTAAACAGGGTGGATACTGTCACGCAACAAAGCTGCTATACCAATCATGTTCATTGGCTGTAGAGCGGAGGTCGTCTATAAAATCCAGCTCGATTGTGAAGGGGCAATGTTGATCGCCTGCGCGAGAATGCCGCTTCAATAAAAGGAAACCTGTACGATCATCTGGCTGCCTACAGTGTAACACGTGTGGTTGCACCTCGATCTTTGAAGAAGTGCAAAAGAATTAGAAGATATAGTGAACAGCATGCGCGGGAAATCTTTGATGCATTTGCATATTCACAAGTGGTGACGCACGGGTCAGTTCAGCGTCCCGCAGGCTAGCAACAAAATAACTGGATTATATCCGTGGCTAATGCTTATCCATCTTTTTCTTTCGTCACCTAAAATGATGTCTTTATATGCTGCTTCTGCAAATAAAACATTCGGTTGCTAGTCAGCGCTCTGTCCTGTCTCGCGCTGTCTTTCTTTTATTCCAATGATGAACCAGCCAGCCCCTTTATACACACTGCTAATATTAGGTAAATTTCAATCTAGGTGGGTATCGAAACCGGGCCTCCGGAATGCGAGACGAGCACGCTTCCCCGACGCCAGGCTGGTTCAACTGTTCTGGCTGACTAACGGTGTGCTTAGTGCGTGCGTTGATGAGCGCGTTCATGGATGAAATGAGCAAGTTCATGACGTTCCGAGGACTACAAACGGTATGATGTTTTCGCATTCCCGCACGTAAGTAGTATTAAGTATCTATGCCGAATTTTGTTTCATGCATTAGGGTTGCAAGAGAGATGTGTGTTCATGTGAGAAACGCAAATTTTTTACAGCGTGCTAGAAGTCGATTGAGCCAGAGCAGCTGAAGACTCCTGTAATTTCCCATTAGGAGCGTGCTAAGCTTAATTTACTTGTACTTTTCCCAACCAATCACCATTACGACACGAGCGATTTGGAAAGCACAGAGGGTTCTAACATTTTCTTGATTGAATAATATGATTTAGTAAAGCAATGAAGGGGGCTAGTTGGTGAACGTTCATGGTTATATTGCGCTCAGTTTTACAAACACGATATTAAGGAAGGACAGGACGTGGACGGACGTAGCGCAAACTACCAACTGTTTAATACTGTTAAAGAACGCGCTTATATACAAGGAGATATGGTGCGGTGGGGGGGGGGGGGGTACACATAAAAAGATATGACAAGGTGACGACATGTGATCATAGTTCGGGTCAGGCATACATCGTTCACATGCCATGGCGAACGGGTGCATGTGATCGATGTATGCCTGACCCGAACTATGATCACATGTCGTCACCTTGTCATATCTTTTTATATGTACCCCACCCCACCCCCGCACCATATCTCCTTGTATATAAGCGCGTTCCTTAACAGTATTAAACAGTTGGTAGTTTGCGCTACGTCCGTCCACGTCCTGTCCTTCCGGAATATCGTGTTTGTAAAGCTGAGCGCAATATAACCTTGAATAATATGAGGTACTCAAGAGAAACCGAAAGGGCCACAAAAAGCTTCAGGCTAATGCACTCGTTGGCTTAAGTATATTATCCAGCGTATTGCTTCTCACACCTTTGCACAATATGAGCATCCTGTTTGAAGAATTTTAGACTGGCTGAAGGTTATACGTGACTGCATTTAAGAAGCACGCGATTTTTAATCATTTGCTACCAAAGGACTGCCATTCCGACGTCGGCACGGGGTAGGATGCGTCCTGTTTACTAACGTTCAAGTCACCAAGTGAAAGTATTTGAGCGAGCTTACAGCTTCCGACACAACACATACGGAGTATGACATCTTTTGCTTTCCCTCTTCACCATTACTTTCATGATGTAAGGAACCATTCCAGCATCCTGCGCGAGTCAATTAGGGCTTTCGCAAAAAACAATGTTTTAGAAACATTAGGAAAGGAGGTGGTGGAGTTCGTTCATACCCTTTGCCCTCTGGCCAAGTTTCTGCGTTGTGCTTGCCCTTGCGGTTGTTTGCTCTCATTCGTCAATTTACGGTGTTGGCAGAGCATGGACGCCTCCGCATTTCCCTTTTATTTTTGCTCACTCACCTATGAACACGCCTACATTGTGCATGGCTGCATGTAATAGCTGAGAAAAGCTACATGAGAAGAAAGCTCCATCAGGAAACGACCTGGGGGGCCGCTGTGCAGCAACTAGATGGAAATATGGGGCTTAACTTAGCTGTTTTCCTTTCTGTAGAGATTATTTAACGTTTCCAGGTTGAACTTTCAACTATCCAGTTGGGCTTGCGTTAATGTAAACAGTCTCGTTCCCTCTTTCTTCTACATCTTGGAAGTTTTGCCCTGAAAGTGTTCGACTTTGGGTGGGAGGAGAGGGAATAGTAAGCGAACTGAATCCGTAAATGCTTGGCCTCCATTGAGTCATGAATCTACCAAAAATGGAAATGAGGTACTACCGGAGCACACTAAGTGTTATATTTTCATCTACGGGCGACTATGCCTTCTTTCGACTCTCTGTTCGGCGTTGCTCCTTCATTGTCCTTCGCTCAGAAATCGTGGCCTAGTGCCGTTTTATGTAGAAGTTATCTTCCTTAGATTCCACTAATTTCTAAAAAGAATGCCGCTGAACGAATCTCGTGGTGGCTGTCGATCGTAATACGTTTATCGTTGAATCCATATGGCAGCACAACGTATTGCCACGGTCAAAACGAGTTTTGGATGAGGCGTGTACTGTAGTGGAGACTCCTGTATCGCGCTGCCCTAAGAACAGTCAACGCCATCGAGCGGTCCCGCTGCGAAGCCTGGACGTGGTCTTCTATATGCATGGCCTGGCCTTGCGCGTGAAGGCAGACAAACGCTTCATGTGGCAACCGGTTTCCCCTCTCGCGTTTATTTACGGAGACGCTGTGCCAACTAGTAGAACTGCCGATAAGTCTGTGAGTGGCCTCCGAGACGAGAAGCGTCGCGGGCGGGTTACTGCGAAGGCCGAGAATTGTTCCCTCGCTTGGCTGCATACTCAGTGGCACGCACTCAGTCACCCAAGCTGGCGAGATATTTAATGAAAAGCGGCACATGCCCAGTGCATACGTGGCGCAGTTTGCGAAAGCGTCGGGATGCTGTCCTTGAGGAACCCTTGTGGCGGGGATTTCTTTCCACTCAACATCGGAGAAACTTAAGGCACATTTCTTCTTAAGCTGCCGCAAGAGGGGGCTACAAAACCCCTCACCTGGATGGGACGTCGAAACAGACACACCGCGAAGCGATGTCAAGTCTATTGTTCCTGGTAGAGTGACTGTGGTAACATCGATGTCCACAGGCAAGGCATGATGAGGCGTCTCCAGGTAGTGTGTTTTATGCGATGCAGAGTGGCTACTTTCTCAAGGACATTCTGTAGAACCGTTGCGGAGTTTACTTTTGAGTGAAGAATGCGAGACGGCCCGCCGTAGGCAGGCGTCAAAGGTGCCTTGAGGGCATCGCGCCGGAGAATGCCGTGAGTGCAGTACGGTTCGTAATATCGATGAATTATTCGAATAAATGCATCCTGCAACACGATCGATCTTCACCATGTCCACCTTCCATTTAATTGGCTAAATTGATTGAACTTGTTCGATTAATCGTTTTCAAGATATTGACAGGAGTGGTGCGAAGTTTTGAAATTGTGATGGAATGGCGGCGCACGAGCAGTGACTGTGCATCTGTAGTAGAGCGACTGTCGACTGTTTTTCCGAGACCCGAGTGATGCCAAAACGAGTGCTCCCCCTGTCTTCCCGCCACCGTACACGCCACGACAATAGCCGAAGCCGCACGCTCGAAATTCCCTCGCAAATCAAGGCGTACTATGGCAACCCAGTCGTTGATCGTCATGCCACTCCCAGTCCACGAAAGATGTTGCACAGCATGCGTGCCAGTTTGAAGAATGTATTTTAAAGAGAAATGGGGTTCATGTCAATTCCAGTAACTCAGTAACGTCCCCTCATATATTCTCGCATGCTGGTTGTGTGGCCCTTCAAAGAAGGCTTTGGTTTTATCCAAACATCCTAGCCAGTTGACATTCCTTCGCTCAGTAGAAATGAGCATGTGGTTTGATATCCTAAAGAAGCAATTTATTTTATACTGAGCATATTGCAATTTCTTCCACATTTTGTATGGACTTTACGTTTCACTTTTCCTATTTTTGTTATTTCTTGTTAACCGCACTGTGAAGGATTCACTAGCGCCATGAACCTTACATAATTCTGCACTAAGACTATTTTATGACATATGCTTCTTCACAAGCCTCTAGTGCCAACTATATTTAGTCTTTATGTGTTAACAATTATTCTTTATAAATGTTTATACACTTGTGTCTTAAACATGGTTGTACTTCTCAAACGTTGAAACAGGGTGCTACAAAAGTAGATGATTGTGCTTCAACATTTAGCGGTGCACGGCGAAACTTGCAATTAACCATTTGTCTGATGAAAAAGCCCTGCATCAAAACTGATTAACGAATGAAAGGCTAAAGGGGTTAATGATTAATGGTTAATTGAATAAAAAAATAATCGACCATCGTTAAGTGGCAGATGTCAGGTCAGGAAGCACGGAGGTATTGCGAGGAGGAAACATCGTAAAACCTTCCCGCAGTCATGCACGTAACGAATGTAGTGTTGTGGCACTGGCATCTTTGGTATAAAAGAAGCTAGTAGGAAGCTACAAGGGAGCGCCCAAAACGAGGCCATCCGCTGAGCAGCCTTGTTCATGGCGATAGACCCCTCGCTGACACAGCAGTACCATAGGCAAACGGCCAACCCAGTGTCTGCGGTCGATGCTTGCCGTAAGGGCAGTCTACAGCTGGCGATATAGCCGCTCGACCATGCCGTTGGCGCAGGGGCGCTAAGTGGTCGTTCGGCAGTGAGTTCTGCCTGGAAGCTGATCGAGGGGCGTAAATAGGGCGGATTTAAACTGTCGCGTGCGATCTGTCGTGACAGTCTCGGGACAAATGAAGTGCGAGAACCAGGCGGACATGAAGGCTCGGGCAATAGAATCGCCAGTAATATCATGAATTTGTGTGGTCTCAGGCCAACGCGTCAAGTGGTCCATCCATGAGTGTTAGCAGATAGCTGAAATTGCGTAACAAAGGAAGTTGTCCAACTACGTGGATGTGCACGTAGTAAAGGCTGAATCGAAGACTTTGTGTGACATTTCACTTTGGCGTGTTGGCAGGACATACGATTACGAGTCCACTTACGTGTGTTGGTGTTTGTGAGGGAGCTGGTGCGCTCCACACAAAATACAATGTTGCGGTGCTGGAAGTTGTGGCCCTGTAAGAAGCTTGAGTTCATTTAAAACGCCTTCGTTACACTCTCGTAATCTTAAGATTCCACTTCACTGAGGCTAAGCAAGACATAACAGACCGTTCAGTCAGGGCAGGTAGGACCAATCTACACGGCTGCTTTGCACTACGTGGAAAGATGCAAACAAATGTCAACCTCATTAAACTGCATTGAAAAGTCAGCGTCACAAGGCAACCGGTATGCCTTAAGCACTTCATCAAATTACGCTATTCAATCTTGCGTTGGCATGGCGGCGATCGCTTCCATCCGACACCGAAGGCGGCCTTCTCGAGTGCTTGGGCTTCACTCTCTGTAGAGCAATGTTCTCGCAACTGTTTCAGTCGAATCCACAGTGTTAGGCTGCGCTGAATATTCGCATATTCTTGCAATGTGAACGTAGCGTCTAGAACTGTGACCACTTGCCTCTTCTGAATCTGCATTTCGAGGCACTGCGCCTTCCACCGCAATGAAAGCATGGTTTGCTGTCAGTTGCTTCATCCAACGTAGATTCCGGTTCTTTACGACTGGGTTATTTGCCAAGACATTTAATTCGCTTGACGACGCAGGCTAACTAGTCTACCTTCCGACGTAACAAGGTGGGGCGAAATATTACGTCAGCCGGGTCACATTGCTTTCCTAAACAAGACAGTTGCTTCAAGGTACTGAACAATTCAGGCTGTTTTACTGACTGATTCGCACTGTTTTACGGGGACGAAAGTAATTTCCCCAGGCACTAATTCGCAGTTACGAAAGAATCTCGCGCAAACCTTCCACCGCGGCATTGACTGGTCCAACATGATGTGACAAAACCCGACATACTGTTTGGGAACAACTTTTAGAAACTCCTTAAGGGTTGTTCAAAGATTCTTGCAGATTGTCAACGCGTACTGGAAATCAGGGACTTCATGGACGTCCAGGGACGAGTTAGGACTTCTCTCTTTGCCTGAAAATGCGGCCTCCACTACGGTCCTGAAATCAACATTTTGCATTGGCTTTAAAAAACTGTCATTGTTGAATTCCGTTTCAAAGTCGTACGTCCTCTCATTCGTCATGCGTCGAAGTCATGCATCTCAAAGCAGACCCTCGTTGCTTGGAACGTGATGTTTCGAACCATGAGCTTCGGCTTTCATTTCTTATCATTGCCGGCATGGCTAGCCCCTTTTCCACGTGCAGTTCACTTCTTCTGATTTATGTACCGCAGAGAAAGTGTTGCCTACAAAGCTAAAAAGACTGAAGGGAAAATAAAGTTCCACCATGTTCTAGGAAAAGCACAGAGCAAAACATAAGGAATGCTATCAGATAAACGTTGCCATGGGATTGATGTCAGCCCCGGAAAATGAGGCACGTTCATTTCTCATGGCAAGCAAAGCAGAAATGAGCATTTGGAATAAACGTACGCGAACCGCAAGCCATGACATGATTCCCAAATCCGTAAAGAAAACACACAGTTGCGGCAACCTTGGGCCCTGGTCCGCATTGCCGGTGGTACCGTACACGCGCCATTGCGAGAGGTAATCTGGCTGAAATTTTGGAGCGCGATCTGTTCTTAACGACATGGCTTGAGTGCCCATCAGTAATGAGGATTCTTTGTTGTTCGCTGACCGAGCTCCCCGCACAAGGTTATACAGCGGCGCTAAAGGAGTTCAATCCGCGGTGAAGCGAGTTGGCAGCGCAGACGCCGTAATAGCGCCCACTTTACATATGGACAGTGGCATTGCACAAGCTGTAACTATATATGGACGTCGCGGAGCACAATTCTCTCCCAATTGGTACTGTTGATGGCTTTAGCGGACTCCTCACGATCGCAGATGAGTATAATGCTTTATGGCACTCTTGAATAGCTCAAAGCCACTGGTCGTGGCATTTCGCTAAGATCGTTGTTACGCCATGACCCACATTCCACTCTTCAGATTTGAAGAAATATGAAATGACAAGACAACGTTTCCTGGCTTTCCCCCAACCTAAGGAGGCAGCAGCAAGTATGAAATACACTAAACCGTGGCGGAAGCTTTCTTTTGTCGTAATTTGCTCAGACGCTTAAAGAAAGCTGCCGAAAACCACTTGTTCTTTACTGCCACTGAAAACATGCAGCAATGGTGATTTTCGCCGTCCTTTACGGTGCTTTCTGAAAGTGTCAAAATTTTGCTCACCATAGAACATGTAGCCACTGTTCACATCGGCACGCCCCCTGAAACCTTGAGCTGTCAATATCGCCCTTCTCAAGGTGTGTTTTGCACCAAGTTGTTTTATATGGGAACGCGTCAGTTCCTGTTTTTTAATTTGGTTGCATGACAGTCTACAAAATGTGGCCCTAAACCTCGCTTGCCACAAATTAAACGTTCGGTTTCTCGCGAGTCTCACTAACCGTGGGCGCAGTGAGAAGTGCTGCCTGAGTCCATAGCCATGTAGCACGAAATGCGTGAGGCATTGTTTGCGCCTCATAGATGCATAATGCACGGTAATTCCGGCGATAAACGGCATATGATGGGCATCCAGCCACGGACGCTCTACCAGATTTATTAGTTGCGCGTGCCCAAATTGCAGGCAGTAAACAATGATGATCCACCGAGGAATTCACGTGTCACACAGAACGTGTAAATGCGCAGCCAGAACAACGCACGAACCTGCCGCAACACTGCGCTTGACCGCAAGCTACAATCTGGCCTTTTGGTGAGTCATTCAGGGTAAATTTCCTATTGGTGATCTCTTCTGGTATCAGGGAATCATAGAATCGTCAGAAGAATCCTATACAATTCTTCTGACGCTCCCAATTTTCTTTTCTGCCTCCAGAGATCCACTATATCAACCACCGAAAGCTCGTGTAGTATGTGCAGCCTCCTTGTTATCCCGCCAAAGCACACTCATTGTAATCTGTGCTTGCCCTTGTTTTCGCGCAACTTTGGCTGCAGTGAATTGTTTCAGGTGGCCTTGTCTGCTGGTAATGCATCTATCAGTCCGTGGTACAAATAGACTTGTCAGGGAAAGCAGTACATTATTCAGTTAGGCATCCGATTTCATCCGAATGCCCTTGCATTCCATAGTTATCGGTTTTTAATGGCCACTATACCACTACCTTTGAGCATATTCACGGGCAAACCACTAATAAATTTAAATGGCGCACGTCTCTCGTTTTTTTTTTTGTTCGAATGAGCTCTCGTAAAATATTGCCTTACATAAAGCACACCTTCTGACAGTAAGTATAGTTTTAAAGCCTCAAGCGTTTTCCGTTAATAGGCCTAGGCGTGTTCTCGAGAGAAAAAAACTTATTACCAATAAATGTATGCCTACATCGGCGTATAATTGCTCAGTGTAGTTCTGTTAAATATTCTTCTTAAAAAGAAACAAGCGATAGCGCCGGAATACCGCTTGCTCCCTTTTCGAGATGGTAAATTATGTTCTCGGCTTTGCGTGCCAAAACCACGACTGATTATGAGGCTCGCCGTGGTGGGGCAGTCCGGCTTAATTTTGTCCACCTGTGGTTCTTTAACGTGTCCAGTAAAAGAGAATAGCGCAAACCAGGACGACCACAAGAAGAGAGGCAAGACACACAGAGGACACACATAGAGACAAGCGCTTCTGTGTGTGTCCCTCTCTTTTTGTGGTCGTCCTGGTTTGCGCTATTCTCTTCTACTGAACATGTACCAACTCGCCCCTACAGAAGCTTTGCAGAAATTCTTTAACGTGCACCCAATGCGCGATACAGGGGCGTTTCTGCATGTCGCCTCCATCGAAATGAGACCGCCGTGGCCGGGATTCGATCCCGGTACTTTGTGCTTAGCAACGAAACGCCTTAACCACTAACCAGCCACGGCCGGTAGCACGCGCTATACATAAAGGCTATTCTCCGCTCTCAATCAGCAAAAAGCGAACACCCAGCATTGTACGTCCATGCGAGTAACGTATCGGGTACGGTAGAACTTGGCACCGCGCTGAAACACCGCAAGCCCAGGTTGCAAGCTAGGGGCACGTGGCGAGCGCCCGGGCGGTGCGCCGGCCACTAACGCTTCATTAGACGCAAGCATTACACTTGAACGCTGGCGGAGAACTCATCCAACCATGTGCGCTAATGGTTTTCATTTACCCATTAGGAGTTGTTGTGCGGGGGCAGTCTCGTATCGGATTGCAGAAACAAGCAGCCCGCGCGTGTGAGACCGCAAGCCGTGCCGAATTATGGCGCGCGGTTGTTCGCGCCGCCCTTTCGCCGTACCCATCTTTTACATTCTTCGTGTACCTTCGCTTGAGCTACTACTTTCTTTCCTTTTTTGCATTAGCACACACTGCGTAGGCACGCACTCGCTGGGACCGCGCCGGCACTGGTAACAATAGGCTCTGCTATTCAGCGCCGTGGCGAGGAGACAGCTGTCGCATGTTACACTGCTATGTTGTTGTGGTATAACCAAGCTCACGTCTTGTCGCGCTCCTATTACAGGTGTACGGACACAGTGGACCAAAATGGTTTAGTGAACGCGGGTTCCACGACAAATGGTAATTTCTCTTCTTTTAAAGCACATTCCTTCTGATATCATGGAGCACTGTGTCAGTAAAGAGGATCTGTAAGAAATTTAAGAAGTTGTGGCCGACTAACATTAACGCAAACGAGTTACGCTCAGATGCGTTTCTGTCCTCCTCCCCGTAATTACTTTAGCGTGCGCATGATCCGGTACACTTTGTGTATCAGCAGGTCGAACTTATTGTAAGTTCAGGCTGCTTACACAGCGCTGATACAATTTGTCCTGTTTTGAATAGCCTCGCAGATGAGGTTTACGAAATTGTCATATTGTTTAGAGAACATACTACGTACTTAGAGAACTGTAAATTTCATGCTCCAGCTCTGTTGTCAATGATTTTTGAAGCAGCAAATGACCGCTAAAATAAAACAACTGCTCAGTACAGTTTCTTCGTTTACAAACAGGCTGCCGAAGTAAAACTGCGTTTTATCTCCTGCGGACGATTGCCATAGCACATCACTTTCAGAAAATGAATTATAATTCATCACAAATGAGACGAAGAAAGGGGAAGAACGAATCACAAATATGGCAATTAATCATTACAGACGGCAACATTTGCAACACCCAACTTGCGCATTTTTAAGCGCTGTGGATAGCTCAGTAGGAAGCAAAGTCTGCCAAGGCCTCTAACCAGGAGCGGCCAGAAGCGAGCGTTCGCTGGCAAGCATTCGTGTGCTCTGACCTTACCTTTAGCATGGTTCGAGGGTAGTTGAGTATCCGAACGAGTCAAAATCAGTGACATCCAACGGTTACGACACAGATAAGTAGGGCGGCAAGAGTTCTCCTACGCGGGTGGGTGCGGTCGATCGTGAGCCGACAGTCAGCCTCTTCTGGAAGAAAGTTATTCTTATCAAAATTCGAAAGCAAATTTTTCATTACTTCAGCATGTTTATTATTCTGAATCAATAATTATACGCAATAATGTTAGAAAGAGGCGCACTGATCCAAACACCCTTCTTGATTGATGTCAGCTATTGCCCAATGGCAGCCGTGTATTGTAATCTGTTATATTACGAAATAAAGCGACAAGAGTGAGGAGCAGGCTTCTGTTCAACAGTGAGCGTTTGAGAAAAGGGTGACTTCGCGCTCTACCTACGGGCTCCACGCGCCGCGCCTGGCTGTATAGTGTACCTCGGATGTTCCCAGCAGCGTTTTCTGGTTTTCCATCAAGCCTGAGGGGTGGTTCAAGATCCGTTTAGCTGAGGAATTGTAAGAGAGGTTTGAAGCTCAATATGCAAAAGAGAAAGATAATGTTCAATAACCTGGCTAGGGAACAAGAATTCGTGATCGCCATTCAGCCCCGAGAGTCTGTGCACGAGTACGTTTATTTTGGTTACTTACCCTGACCACGAGAAGGAACTTTCGAGCAGAATAAAAATGGGTAGGAGTGCATACGGCAGGCATCACCGAATGCTGATGGGTAGCTTACCACAGTCGTTGAAAATAAAATCGCACATTCATCGCATTCTGCCGGTCCTAACATATGAGGTAACAACTTGGCAGTTAACAAAGGAGCTCGAGAACAAGTTACGGATCGCGAAAAGAGCGATGGAACGAAAAATGTTCGGCGTAACTCTAAGAGACAGGAAAGGGAGAGATGTGGATCAGAGAGGAAACTGAGATGGCTGATATTCTCGTTGACATTAAGAGAAAAGTGGACCTTGGCAGGTCATGTGTACAGGACAGATAACCGGGGCACCAATAGATCTACAGTATGGATGTCAAGGGAAGAAAAGCACGGTCGAGGATGGCAGAAAATTAGGTGCAGGAATAAAATCAGGAAATTTACAGGTGCATTTGCACCTTTTTTTTTTCACTAAGAAGTTCGGCTAAAGTTAGTTAGGACACCCTATGTATTGCGCTCTTCTGACAAAGAAACCTTAACTTGCCGCGGTTGTTTAGTGGCTATGGTGTTGTGCTGCGAAGTACGAGGTCGTGGGGTCGAATCCCGTCCACGGCGGCGGCCGCATTTCGATGGGAGCGAAATGAGAAAACACCCGTCTACTTATATTTAGGTGCACGTGAAAGAACCACAGGTGGTCCAAATTTCCAGAGTCCCCCACTGTGGCGTGCCTCATAATCATGTCGTGGTTTTGGCACGTAAAACCCAACAATTTAATTAAACAAGTACACCTTAGTTGTGAGTCGGCGCTTTACCTCTGCCTTCCTTTGGCTGGTTTCCTATCGTCTCGCTCTGTTTCAAAATTCAGAGTGTGTCGTACCAACTGGCTCAATCATCCATTTTAGCAGTGACTAAACATTTCTATATTTCATTTGAAATTACGTATAAGTTTGCCTATGCTTTCATTGGCTTCTGTTTCATGTGGTTAGAAATTTACTTGGATTACGACAAACAAATAATTACTTTTTTTCCATTACCACCGCAAGATGTCGGTGCCTGGATGAGGTTTGAGCTTGTCTTCACTTTCCCTAATAAAGAAAAAAAAAAGATTATGGTTGATTCCTCTTTTATGGAGATCGGTGCAACACGAAAGTGAAACGTGCCTTCACAGCAGCCGTTGCGTGTTTGCTTGACTCGCGGCGTCCGATTGGTGAGGAGCGTCCTGTTTTGCGAGGGCCATCCTGCTGCCGAGTCGCTTTAGCGAAGGCACGATCATCGTGGCCCTGCTTCGTATAGCATCATGGGCAGACAGCTCAGTTGCGAAGTGCTCAGTTTCAGGATTGCGAGAGGAAGAGCTTGCAGCGTGCGCCGCGAAGGCGCAATGACGTTCTGATTCACGCCGGCGTGTCTCTCTCCGGACCAAAGCGAGGTTAGCCCCGTCGACGTCGTTGGCTTTCTGCGCCGCTTAGCGCACCAGCTTTCTTAGCTGGTGCCATCGCAAGCAAAGGAGTAGGCGGCGTGTAAGCACTGATGATGCATGGCCAAGCGGCACTCGACTCCTTCTGCTTTTGTGCTGGCAGCAGCAGCTTAGAAACCAACGATGCAAATGCCACGTAGCTGGACGGAACCAAGGTAATGTGGCTTGCGGTCTCTTGGAGATACTCAGACTATTTTTTTGCATACCGCCTAATTGCCTAATTAGTCTGAATTAATTATTCACATTTTCAGATAATATAATTGGAAGAAAAGTGTCAATGAGAAAATTGTGGAGGAACATGAAAAACTCCCCGATACAGCTTTGCTGTTGCTAAATACGTGCTGAAAAAACGTGATTTATTGCAATAGCGTTAAGGGTCCCATGTCGCAGAAATCCCGGTTTCCGCGTCAGGCGGCGGGCGTAGCGTGAGCGAAAAATCGTTCCGAGCCACGCATAATAAACCACGCTGGCCCTCGGCGTGGCGCAGTGGCGTTACAGAAATAAGTGAATTTATCAGTGTAAAATGCGTGAGAAAAATCGTAAAGTACCACTTACAGACAACCTACAGGCATGGTGGCGTCGGATTGCAATTTGAATATACGAGAAAACATAATTCTGTTACGCGGAAACACAAATCTTTTTTCCATCGTTTCAGCCATACCCAGAGCGGCGCGCCGCGCTCGGTACCTTAGCTACACCATTCACATTGAGCTCGCCTGCGCGCATCCGCGCCAGAAGGAGCGCGGAGCCGAAGGTTGAGAAAAAGGAAAGAACCTTAGAGCTCGTCTTCATGCATAGCGTTCACCGCCAACGTTTCCAGGCAAACATTACGGTTACATAACCTAGCGTTGCCGCGAAGAGTAAGAAGCAGTCAGGGATCATTTAATGATTTCGCGTTCCACTTATAAAGGCGAAGCTTAAGCGTCCTCCACGTTTATTGCGAGCGCAAAAGGAGCCTGCGAACACACGCTAACTGCCTCGAGCGGCCGGTCGCGTGGCAGTCTTGCGTTTATTGAGCACAGTATCTGGAGTTTTACATGTTGCTCTGCAATTTTCACATGTGCACTTTTCGTCTAATTGTAATAGTTGAGAAGATGATTAGTTCATTAAAAGTAATTGCATAATTACGCGAAATGCAAGGAATATTCTGACTATCGCTAAGTGATTGCAAGCCCCATTGCCTTCATTTTGTCGAACTCGGTGGCATCTTTAATATGGGTGCGTGATCGTAGGGACAATATATATATATATATATATATATATATATCTCAGGTCAAGAGGAATTCTTCAGGCTACCTTCCAAACGTGAGGAACTTGAGCGGGGCTACAAGGTAAACAGAAGTATTTAATTTCAACAGTTTCAACCGGTGGACCGATCTTCATCACGGGTTACAAGAAAATGGCAGTTCGACGCTGATAGTGAAGACACCAGACTGGGTGCCCGGTCGTTCTCAGATACATCAAACCGAGAGGGACAGTTGTGACAGTGATTGACTTTCCCTCGGCGCTTTGGCAGATTTACACCTGCCTTATTGGCAACGATGCATTATTGGCAACGATGCATTATTGGCAACGATGCAACGATTTTTTCTGGTGCACTCCTTTCACGGGGGAGGAGAAGGAGGAACTGTAGTCGCTCGTCGTTCACATCCAATGTTGAATTAAATAAAAATATATTGGATTCGTTATTCCGAATTTGCGATGATTGCGACACCCCCTTGATGTCCACACAATGCGTTGCTCGTTCCGTGCAACAATCGGAAGTACTTGAGTTATGTTCATTCAGTTCCGGCTTCGCGCTGTTGGCTAGTCGCTCATAGCACTTCCGGCCGACGAGCGACGAATTCTAGATTTGCATAACTGAGCGATCGCGCGACAAGACCGAGCGATCTGTTCATGCGACAGCCCGATCCGTCGCTCGAAGCCGTCGCTCGTCGCTGTCGCGCACAAAATCGCGCTCATGGGGTTTAGCCTTAAGGCATGTGTGGTTGCTGAGGGCCCAGAAGACCTACGCATGTGTAGCGCGGGTTCATTTGCCCGGACCCCACTGTTATACATTTGAAATTAGCTGCTTGTCTCTCAGCATGCTCTAGTGCTATATTTACGCTACTACACTAACATGGGTCACTGTGTAGTCCATGATCAAATTGCCGCCGGGCGAGTAATGCGGTTCAGCACTGATCGTTGATCTAATTTTGATCACTGGGTAGATTCCACTGTATGTGGTGCTCATCAACGAAGGTCTTTGACTTCAACGTGAGTCACGCGGTATGTGCCTCTGTGTGTTTTCCGTTCATACTTTTTGAGGGAAACTTGGGTCGCAGGGTATTTGCTACGACGTGTGGTCTGCTCAACAATAAAGTTACTTGATACCAACTTTGGTTACTAGGCACGCGTGGCTCTTCATTTACCATATTTCACGCCAGTTTGTGTCACTGAGATTGTGCCACTGTGTATGAGCCGCTCTTGAAAGGACCTATTTGCCGCTAACTGGGGTCACTGGGGGTGTCTCACTGTGTATTTGCAGCTTTTCATAATGATCAGTATATAAAACGTGTCCTCAACCGTTACCAAAGCCACTGAAGGTAATCTTTTTTTTTTTTATGCAAATTTAGGGGCAAAAGCCACCATCTGCTTACGAGCCACGCTATAATGGGGGACTCCGGAATGATTTGGAACACATTGGGTTGTTTAACGTGCACCCCGAAATATAAGTATGTGAGCGTGTCTTAATTTAGCCCCCAGAGCAATGACACCGCTCCTAGCAGGATCGAAACCGCTCCCTCGAGCTCAGCAGCACATCGTCACAGCCACGGGGCTATTGCGGCGGGTACTTAACGTAACCTAAAATTTCTCTAGCACAAAATGCAGGAGAAGCTGGAAACATGGCGTGCAGCGCCCCCTAACCTTCAAAATTCGCACTACTCCGCAGGCCATCTCTTTCCCATTCTCATCGAGAGGGGACTCTGTTGCTCGGTCGGGGCGGCCGCGTTGCCATCGCGTTAGGCGGGGACCGCCGGTTATTCCAAGGTTAAGTAAAAGAAATGGTTATGTAATCGAATTCCGGGAGAGAAGGAGAAGAGAGCTTGCTCTTCGTTCCTAGTGAAATATATTTGGGCGCCAAGGACGAGGAAAGACCATAAATCATGGCTGCCCGCTTGGCGGTGTTCGTTTATGTACTTCCGCTTTAAAAAAAATGAAACACGTTGGAACGGTGGCACCGAAAGCGTAGCAGAGGTTTGAATTATGTGCATACCTAAGCACTGGCAAACATTTGGCTCTAACGCATGTACCTCATGTGTAAGTAATAGAGTTACGGGGACCACAGCGCGCGCCAGCGTATAGAACTAAGTGAATTAACGACGCGTGAGCAAGGCGTTTATTGTAGATAGCCTAAGAACATTACAAGTTCTATGCAGGTGGGCTTCTTGAAAGACCCTCACTCTGTTAGTGGGTTTAATCAACCGAGAGCTTTTCAGCGGTCTCCACCACTTGTGCGAGTGGATGCAATTTTGAGAGATTAGGTAATGATCGCCAGCTGTGAAAGATGGGCTCAAGTTTAGTAGATTATTATTAGTGTTTTCTCATTTTGTTCCTTTTCTTTCTCGTCTCTTTTTTATTATTATTTGCCTGCTCCTTGACCACAGCGTGCTGTCCAAAAAATTTCATGAGAAGTTTCACGCTGCACCAATGACTACATATATTTTTTTTCAAGCTTATGAATACAAGAAACCGTTGGTAGGAGGTAGTTTACATTTAACGCAAGATTTTATTAGCCAATATTGCACTTACGGCCCTATTGATGCCCGATAGGCTACAAGAAAACCCGAGAAATGCCGTATCCAAAATCGACGGGAGGGCTGTAGAACCCGTGAATCCCTCGGCGAAAGATACCTATCACTAAGAGCGGGGATTACACATACACCTACTAGCATGTGCAAGCTAAATGAGCAACTTAAAGATAAAGATTATTTGAAGCGGGACAAAGAAACGCTGCCTTTAAATTGTTTTCTCAGTTTTCACATTTATCCCGTTTAATTGTTGCTAACTGGCAGAAGCCAAGTAAAACTCCAATGTTGATGGAATACCTGATAAAATAAACTAGCCGAAGGTTGTGATTGCCTGCTCATTCTGTTTAGGGAAGGAAAATTAGGCAACGATAAAGTAAGTATGGATCATTACCTTCCGCATTTCAAGAACGTCTAACACGCTTCTGTAAACAAAAGAAAGCAAGTGAATTATGTGAACCTCATGTGGTTCACTGCTACCGTAACGAAAGGAAGCCGTTGACGGAGAAAAAAAAATACAGGTGCCAGGTTTAGCCAAAGTATAAGCGACAGCCGGTCAAACATATATGAAATAGGGATATTGATACCTTGTCGTTCTTAGATAGGGAGAAAATTTGTCGAGGATAATTTACTGCGGTATTTCCAAGTAACAAACGGCCTAGGCCACTTTTATTCCTGAGATGGATTGTTCCGAGAGACACATAAAATAATAATCTCTTTCTTAACGCTTATGCATACGCTTACACGCACTAAATCGAATCGTTTCGAAGGCGACAGCTAATTCAAGAGCCGACTGTAACGCATACCAAGAGAAGACGTGCCTAAGCTGATTTTTTTTTCTTGCAGTGTGGCCGTCACTGGTCATCTTTAAGTTGTTTTACATGTGTTCAATAACAGGTTGTGTTGATCAAGAAATTTTTTGTTACGTTTATGCACGCCTCAATGTACAGTATGCCATTGACTAACTTGCTTGAACATTTTTTTTTTTTTGCAGTGTTGCCTACACTGGTGATGAATGACTTGTGTTCAAGTACTTTAGGCCTGCATGAAAAACACCAGTTCAACTTCTGAAGTCTTTCATTCACCCTCATGCCATTCAACAGGGCTTTTGGACATGTCTGTTATGTTTAAACTTGATATTGCAACTTAATAACGTGCAAAATTAAACTCCTCCTAGACTATGCCTTCTTCGTTCAATAAAGACGTTATCGCAGGGGGAATAATAAACAGCGCTGGTATTTCTTGGCTGCCTTTGAATGTTTTGGAGATTACTAGAAATGTGAGCACTAATGCATAAATGCTGTGGCTCGTCCTCCGCGAATGTTTCTCAGAGAAGCATTTTCCCACTGCCATAGTTATTCTCTGACTTATTTAAAAAAAAGGGGCAGTCGCTCTGCGTAACGGTCAAATTCACCAATAAATGCTGTGCTCAGCTTCTCCATTTTGCATGAGAGAATTTCTGCTGGCTGTGGCGCGTAAATGTTTTTTTTTTTTTCAGAAGGTCTCTGCCACTGCACCAGCGAAAGCCTTCAAACCGAAATACGGGTCATTCATTTCTCATCTAGAATCCGTAGGACGGATGCAGAAAGAACGAATGCTGAGGAACGCCAAAGCTGGGTGAGCTGACGTAAATCCAGCCTCTCAGACAGCGCGAATGGGGACAAGGATGATGCGCAGAGAAGCGAAAGGAAAAGCGCTTAACCTCTCCAGTCATTATTTTTCGTCCTTGCTCTCGGTCGTTCCTTTCTACAAGCCAACGGCTATACCAACATGTCTCGGAAATTAGGCACATATTTATATACGTCACAGTGAACTCTAAATGTGGCTTTCTCTCCGCTTATGCGAAGGTCACTGTAGCATACGCGCAAAAGACGACGACATACGAGACCTACGGGTCTTAAAGAAGTCTTGTAAATGTATTCATAAGAAAGTCTCACTGTTATGTGCTAACCGGATATGATTGAACCTGGAACAGCAAGTGAATTATTTTACGGCTTTATAGAATGTTGCTTGAACTTGTAGCTTTTTACCTTAGTGAGATAACTGAAGCACAAACCGTTCCACAATTACTATTATACCTCAGTATTTATTAGTGGCATGTGAATTGTGATATCTAAAAGCGAATCGAATACGTATCAAATAGCGCTTACATCAAATCAAATAAGAATAAGAATGCAATTCCTTGCGCTCAATTAATAATATTAACTTATTTTAAAAGTGCCTGGTTTATCCAAAATATTACTTGAAACGTTCAGAAATATTAACCAACAAGAAAGTAAGACTAGAACACATTGCGCTGAGGTAAGCTCCTATGCATCAGTGATGGTAGAGCATACAATGTGGTGTTTTCTCCCTGTGAACTAACATAAGTTCTGGTGTAGGAGTGAATATAGTATTCAAAATACTATGCTGTCACCATCTAAACTCATCAAAGCAAGGTAATAAACTAAGCAAAACGTTAGGAAAAATGGCAGCTTCTTAAGCGAAGCGGGGACGTTAGTACTGCCGAAATCATAGTCTACAGAAAGTGGCGCGATATATTGAGATATATAACCAAGCCCCTAAATATAATTATAATGCTAAAGGATTGGTGGCTGGTGAGTATCAGGGCCTTTAAGCAGCATTGACTCGAGACCACTACTAAACCAATAGTGGTTTAAAAGTTTGCACGAGGCGCTAGATTCTGGTAGTCTAATAAAGAAAAGGAGCAAGAAAAACATATTGGAGCTTTAGTTTCCATATTTCTTTCCAGTACGAGCTCGTCAGTAGTGAATATTACAAAACTATGTTGTACATATTCGGAATTTCGAGTATTAACCGTTCACACTCAATGCTGAATTAAATAAAAGTATATTGGATTCGTTATTCCGAATTTGCGATAATTCCGACACCCCCTTGATGTCCACACAATGCGTTGCTTGTAGGTTACGGGAAGTAAGGCACTAATCTTTCGTTCCATAGGTTTCTATGATATTTCGAATTATAAGTATACGCAACCAAACTTGGCAGCCTCTACTGTAGTTGACCGGCTACGTAATGCGAAACTTTCAGGACAACGATTTTTAGTCAACGATTCTATGAACATTAAATCTGTAGTGGATGGTTACGTAGAGATTATATGCTGCATCGTTTATATTTTTGAGCAAAAAGAACATGTGGAATCGCAAAATATAAAACTGAAAGTAAACTAAAACCCAATAGCATACATACCCAGTCGCCTCGATGACACATACCTAGTTGCACCTGAGCTATGTAATTTAAGGCTTCACTGTCATTGGAATCCGCCCGCGGAAACGGCTGGATAGGATGTACTGTCACCGAAATTGGTCCCCTTATACGGCGTCACACAACCCCGGCTCGCCCCCTCCCCCGCCACCGCAAAAAACAACAACAAAGAATGAAACAGCTGCTGCACTCGGTGAAAAATGCGGCGCAATAAAAAAAAAAACAGCACTTTCACAAAACTGTACAATGCGAGACGTCACTGAGTAACTCATGCTATAGAGGAAGTTACGATGTAAACTTGACAAATTACTGCGCACCTTTACTTGGAGCTCCAGTTTACAAGGTTGACAGTTCCGTCTTTATTTTTTAAGCGCACAGAAATTGAAAATGCCCACCTTTAATAATGGTAGCGAGGTTAAGAGCGTGCCCACCGAACAATAAATCGTTTCATTAGTTACAGGAAGCGGTATATTTATGCTTGTTTATCCATACATCTGCAAGTGCAGGACCGTCAGTAATTAATTAAAGCACGGCAATTCGCGAGACCTTCCTAATGAGATGAAGAACCAGACTGAAAAAGAAAGCGTCTGCGCAGCAACGGAGGCGCTCGTGTTCCTAATTAAACATCATAAGTATTCCGCAGCCTAGGATAGTGTTTGTTTTTTTCTTGCATAACTGTAGGCAAACGGAAGTTTGTAGCCTATCTTGTGAGCTCGTTAAGAAGTTCCACACAGGAATAACTTTATGAAATTAGGAGCACTTGTGCAATTCGGCTTCGGCGTCTCGAGCAGGAACACGCGTACTCTGGGATCACGAGTGGCGATGCAGTTTAACCCGCTAACCTAAAGCTCTGCCTAAAACTCTGACCTTAGCGACGGCTGTTACCATTCCCGAGTTAATGACGTCCTACTTTGCGCGTTTATATTTCTAGACGTTTTTAGCAGTCCTCGGTTCTTAGAAGCATGCTAGTGCACACCAGTGTATTTGAATGGAGATGACTGCAATGGGTCAACCCGTTACTGCAACGATGCCATCATCCTCTTGAGCCTTCGCGCGGAGACGCACTAAGCGCAAATACATGTAACGGATAATTACACGCTTCCAGCTTTCTCGCATCTACATTGGCCATCGCACAGTTTCTCCACACGCGTTGAGCACAGAACTTTAACTTAGCGATGGACAACTGGCTGCGCAGAAGAAAGCCAATGCAAAATGCGATGACTGCACGATGTGATTGGCATTCTTCTCAATACCCCCCCCCCCCCCCCCCTTGTCATACCGTGCTCGTGACAAAATTATGCCCCCCCCCCGTATGTGACTTAAAAAAAACTGACAAATGGTAATATACAGACAGGTACGTTGATCTAGTTGTGCGGAGTTGCCGAACTGGGAGCTTGAAATTAAGGTAGGTCGCAGTTGTGTGACCCAATATAATGCTGTCTGAAGGCGCTGCGTAAATGTGGCACAGCAATCTCAGCACACGTGCTCGTCCTTAATTTACGTTGACCTGCCCCTAATATTTGGGTAGCGTAGGCGTAACGAAATGAACATGGACGCACTGCAATCGCCAAGCACATGCGCACCGGATATGAAAAAAGCTATGACATATGCCAATGCATAAGACTAGTCTCCAAGGAAATCCAAAGCGCAAGCAACATTGTTTTAAGCACAATCACTTCCCCCAGCCCTGTGTAAAGCGTTTGTAGGAATGAATAGAAAGGACATAGCTAAAATAAATTCAAAGTCTATGTTTGAGCAGCCAGGTAAATGTGGTAGGACAGTAGCCTGGAAAATTGAAAACTGTAAAAGCCAGGCTCTCCGACAAATCTGCACTAATATCTATTAGTAGAAATTAAATTTTAGAGCGCCTACGTAGATAATTGCTTACGGCGTAAAGGCTGGGCGAACCTATAGCGTTCAAGAGCAATAACAAGACTACTGCGCTTGTCCGCAAATTCTTATATCACAACATTTCAGGCATACCCTCCAACTTTCAATTTTCACTGAGGGGACGTCTCATCATCTTCAGATTGTGGATACCGCCAACGTAGAGTAAGCACTACCGGACCAGGGCATTTTGGTAACTGTGGATGCCTCTGTAATATAAATGAATATAACTATCACTGGAGGAGCTAAAGCAGTCTCGAAATCGCTTAATTGTGGACAGGGCAGGCAAGAGACTTGAAAAAAAAAAGATATTTTTTTTTAATTTGCAACACCAAACCTTACAACAATCAGTTACTCATTTACGCCGGCATTATATTGGGAGAATAGTTACCTATGCTTTAAGGTAGTGACCAGCAGTGCGTTCCCTTTTATAACAATTGAATGCCAAGTGTAGCTGTGCTCGAGAAAAAAATACGTGCGAGAACAGCGGCAAGTGTTTTGTTTCCGCATTTAGAGGAAATTTAACGCTTTTTCTTTGCTAACAACTAACAACCGATTTCACAGCCAATATCCAGATGCTGCCTGAATCACGTTGACTATATTATTTAATCGTGCGCTCCTTCCGTGAAATTTCGCTTAGGAAAAGCTTTTCTTGTATGCAGTGTTCGAATTTCAAAATTGGCCGGATTACTTAGATTCATATTTCGGGCGAGTGATCTGTCCCAAAACGGAGCCAGTGAACTGTAATCTAAACGCTGCCAACCAAAGCAGTTGTTGCCCTCACGAGTACAAATACCATTGCAGAAACATCGTGTTCATGACGAGACATTACATATTTAAGCACTTGAACATTTCTCCGAATATGCGTTACCGAGGAACGATAATAATGGACCTTGCAGTATAGGAACAATTTCGAAAACGTAAACACAATACACCGCATATATCCAAGGAACGTTCGTGGGACATTTAATTTAGGACATGAATTACGCCTTCCAGTGGACATCCCCACAAATTCGAATGACAAAATACGGATGTCTGCGGGACCGGGCCGTCAAAGGATAACTAAAAGAAGGGTGTCTAATTGGCCGTGCTGCAGACGTCCCTCTCGGACATTTGGGTGTTCATCGAGTGTTCAAGTCTCTAGTTTTTTTTTTCTGTGATACGTCATGGGGACCTTCATCAAATGCAGCACTCGGATATTCTATATTTATGGGATATTCATGGAACGTTATCTGGCTGTTATGACTCATCATTATTTCAGGTGGTGGCTTCTGAATCTGTTCTTTACTGTTCATGATGCTGTAGGAGACCGCGGGCATTATCTCGAATCTGAAGGTAGCTTCCGACATAATGCAGCGACCATTCGCAGCACACGCGGTATACGCTGAACGCTACGCATTGCATCTGTATTGACAATGAATTCAGTGCATATCATGCAATGTATTACGCGTCCAAGGAAGAGCAGACACATCGCGTGCGAACTCAAGCTCACCTGCGCGGCCACATGCAAGTGCAATGGGCAGTTCCCTTCTTGAAGACTTTCTGTTGGGACAGGTGCAGTGTTGAACTAATTCAAGTTTTCAAGGTGAATCCTATCAAATACACGAAGTACGGTACATTTATGACGTGCAAACGTCATAGCTTTGTGCTATAATTTGAACATATCAGAAAGCATTTTTCTTCTTCTATAAAACTGAAAGACCCAACGCCTGGATGGCCGACTATTCGTACGGCTGATCAGAGAAAGGTCCAAGTTCGATGTGTTTGGACGTCCCTGGAAGCACGACGTAAACTTTTGATTAAATTCTGAGCCACAACCGTCTTTGAATCTGGCACACAGCTGCCTGACAGACAGGCCGCCTGCTGGCCGCCTACACGCTCGAAGAAAATATTTCGCATCGTGATTCCACATTCGGGTAGTGCTTGTGGTGACGTGTTTTTGTGATTTTGCTGACTGGCATGTGGCTAAGAGATCTACTGGACGTCTTAACTTCGATGTGTGAACGTGTGAATCGATTTACGACGTCGATGGGACTTGCCCGCTGAAAATCCATAGGTCACTACAAAGTACTCTGTTCTGAAGGGACAAGTGGCGCTACATATGTTATTGTACAGCAACATCGAATTGTTTCAGTGAGACAGACAGAAATGTAGCTCCCTCAGATGTCCGCTGTGGGATATCCTAGTAACGGTGTCCGTAGGATATCCATGGTATAAAATTTATCTGTTGTTCTTAAGCTTGAAGAAGGCGACGTCGCTAGTTTGTCCACAAAAGTATATATATTGAACTTGAATGACCTGACTATATCCGGACATAAATCGGATATCCCTTAACATCCGTTGTCGAACTTGGACATTGGGGCAATACGCGGTCATCGCTCGCATACTGGTGGCCGAACGGTAAGTTACACGCTATATTTGAAGAATTGCAAGACAGCTTCTGTGGCACAGTTACCAATAGTTGCACACCACGTAATGTTTCTAAACATAGGGAATACATATTAATGGAATGAACAATTCCTGATGGCTCAATCAAAAAGAGCATATTATAAATCACTAGGATCTCTTTCGTGCTACAATAATCATTCCTAAATGCGAGAATGCAACATAAAATTGCTCAACTGGCTTTAGCGGTTGCCTGACAAGACCAGTTTGGCGGTTGCCGTTTTCAAATGGCAAGGCCGATGTTTAATCTCCATTTTGAAGGAACAGATACCGCTTCATCAATTTCAGCGCCATCGGCCAGCACACACACAAGCGCAAGGTCTAGTTTACCAACCGCGGCTACGACATCGCTGCAACGCATGCAATTTGCTCTTGTATATTGTAACTCTGAAACACGATTTGGCGGGCAAACGGGAAGCCAGTCATGACCGCCACGCATACAAGTCCGGTTCCGCTTACTCCGCGTGCGCAGGCCATACATTCAGTCTGAGGCGCGACAGCGCCTTCTCGCGCGACGTAATCGCTGCTTGCAAAGAAGCCATCATTGCTGCTCAGCGCAGATTTGCATGGCCACTCGCGGTCACTTCGCCTCTCCATCACGCCAGTTATGTTTAATACAGTGGGGGCGGTAAGCTGTCTAGCAGGGGAATAACGAAACCACTTGAGTTGAATTGAAAAAAAAAGTATTCCAGATGATGTTGGGATCACGGACATGTGCACATAAACGCTCATAGAATGGGCTGCAGAAGATGAGGAATCGAAAACCCGTATACCCATCGGTCGTAATGCTTGATTTTATCTTTCTAAGTCTCCTCCTCCCATCTTGTATCACCTATTGTAAACGATAACCGTAGAAGGAAAGTCACATTCTATTTACATGTGTAATGAGCGCAGTTTCAGGACAGGCTATTTTCTATGTCGCGTTCTTCTAACCAGATGTGGAAACCATTGAGTGCAGTATCGCAGTAGTTATGAGAGCGTGAAACTGTATTTCCTGACCTGTAATGTGCGGCCAACTAGTAAAGGCTTCCACGTCCCTACAACACACTGCAGCACATGTACTGCTATAAGTCGTGGTTAATACTGGAGCAGAAAATCACTGCCTAGATCTCAGCACCATGCAGATTGAATGGGCACACGGAGCGAGGCACTTGTGCAGCGATGAAACCGTATACTGTCGGCGATGAGGATTCCCCGCATAGGCGCAAAGCGCGCACTGTCATTTGCATAAGCGAGCTTGCGAATCAGCCGGATATCGCCGTGTGCGCGTGCGCGCACTTGTCTTCGATCACGCTAAAACACAGCGACACGCTCTTCAAGAGGCTGCACCCTCTCGGCGGAACGAGTCAGGGGAATTTCGTCCGTGTAGTGGAGGTGGGGAAAGGGGGGTTCTACACACAACTTCAGGGTCCATAGAACAGCGAGGTTGTGCATCATATGTCAGCAACACGAACGCTTGCCGTGTCGGCCCGCTGGAGTCTCTAGATTATGTAAAAAGAAAAAAAAATCGAGAATACTTGCATTAATAAAAATCGGCAATACTTGTATGCTGCGCCTCTGCAGAAATACTTACTTCAGGTGACCGACAGGCGAGAGAGAGAGAAAGAGAGAGAAAGCAAGAAGAGGAAATGCATGGAAGTCAACCAAACGAGCGTTCGGTTTCCTACCCTACACAGGAGCCAAGCGAAAGGGGAATAAAAAGAGGAATAGAAGGAGAGAATGGGCACTGAGCGCACGCGGGAGGGGATGCACAGGAGCAATACAAGCATTTCCAAATGAAGAAACTGTGCAACAGTTGCACAGTGCACCATGTTTGCAGACATTGCATTCGTATAAGCAACATGAAAGTAACTATTCAATATTTACAAAAGACATATTTTAGAGAAATACGGAAACTAAGATAGCGTAGATTTTTTGCCATTGTCTCCCGCTTTCTTTCTTTCTCACTCTTTCTTCCCATATATGAGGTCTTTTTTGCCGTAATTTCGATTATAGGAAAGGAACAACTCGTACCATTTGATTTGTAATGGGCGGCTACATTTATGTAGAATGAATATTCTCGAAATCAGCCAGCGTTGATAGGGAAGGTTACATCGCGACTTCGATGGAGAGATATGATCGAAAAACGCCCATGCACAAACGTTGAAATTCAGCGATCGTCTTTTTTGCCTATCGGTTTAGTGTGGAGGTCAAAAGTCAGACTGTTACATTCAGAATCACACACAGCAGAACCTTTTTCGTCATGGTGTTGTTGATTCTATGTTTAGATATTCGCAAATAAACGTTGCTACCGCCTTTTTCTTTTCCTCCATGAAGCAGCTAGAGCGTCTGTATCTCCATGTACAGAATTCCTGGCTTCGCACTACTTGCACAGCATTTCAATGAATGCACCGGTGACAGCCTTTTGCTACGCTTAAGAAACATCGTGTAATAAATCCCTCGAATACACGCCTTCGCTTTGTGTTCTCTTGTGATGAAGATGCACTCGTTTACCACTCATATCTCCCTGCATAGAAAAGAAAACAGATTGTGCGTGTCCAACGACGCACTATAACTATATACGATACGCTACCCACTATGCCCCCTTAAAGTATCCAATATATTTGTGCTTATATTCCTGCTCATCGAAAACACCAGTTTACACTCGACTACTTACATTTCTTAAGATCCGCATCAGTGCCCAACACTACCAGTGCACGAAAATAATCGAGCGCAAAATGTTAACGCTGGCCTCTCTAATATATCAACGACGTGGTCGGTCGGACGGATCCATGCATACTCAGGTTTTAGGGAAAAGGTCACTGGTGAAAGCGCATGAAAGAAAAGGCAAACACTGGGGTTTAATTACTTCCAGCCACCGCTATAGTTTCCATTCATATAATTCGTACCAGATAACTCTTCTATAACGGCAGTGTAACGTAGTACACATTCTGCCGTCACTGTCCTTATTTCATAGCAGCAATTTAACGCTGTACGCGTTCTGTCGTTGCTGTCCTTGTTGCTTTCAGTGCGGAGAGAAATTGCGTTAGACAAACTTACACAGCGCACCCTGCTGTTGTCTTAAGGGATCTGTTGCTACCGAATGTTTAACTGCCAATACCTCTCAAAGCAAAAGTGCTTCCTCAACAAATTCACTTGCACCTTAATGATATCTTCGATGAATAATACCTTCTGAGCGGAACACCATAAAAACATTTCTACATGTGTTTTCGTTGTGCATTATCGAAGAATCCAAAGCGCATCACAGGTTACTGCAGTCGCGTCGGCCCTTATGCATACGCTCGAACTGTCGTAGCGTGGCACCGGCGACATCGAAATGTCCTTTTACGACTCATGCTTGAACTCATGCACAGCGTGCTTTCATTACATACTTTTTTTCTTAATCTCTTTAAAAAATGAACATATAATCTTCGGCGTAGCTTGAAGGCGTCTTTCAAACTTGAGATTATAATCTTTGTAACCATTAGCAGTGCCGAAGAGTTCAAACTTATCAAAATAAAAGATAACATCGGGACACGGTAACGTTGTTTCGCAAAATGATTTTTGATAGCCTGAGATACACGTTCAACAATAAGGCTCAGGAAAGTAACAAAGACATGATAGTTGAAAAAAGAAAGAACAGGCAGGTGACAGCGAGGGGGAAACAAAGAGATTTAACGAAGAAGTAACGCCTCGCCCTAATCTCCTCGTGCACTAGCGTTCTTGCGTTGCTTCCAATCACTGTGACCGGCTAATAACTGCACGGTCTCGCGAAATTTTCATGGCTCTTTCGGGGCCGCTGTTACAATTAAACACGACGAGGCGTTGCAGATATTAAAAAATACTTGACGCACATAAAATCTAATAAGGATAAGCAAGAAAGTGCGCATTGAAAATCCCTGTTTGTCAGCCTGGCGCCAATTCTTTCTGATGGTTCATTACAAACCACCGGTAGTCGCTAATTAACGGCACTTTCCTTCCGCTTTTGAATGAAACCGAAGTTACATGTCCAAACATCGATTATGGTAAGCAAGAAAAATCCGAGGGCACCCAAGCACTTCTTTTGAGTTGTGAATCGGAAAGCATTAACGTTCAATTGAACGCCGCTGAGCCGTCCGAGTTTTGCGCTGCGAGTGATGTACTATAGCGGTACGGGCTGCCCGAGCCAGCAAGCAGCAGCAGGTTGCAGTGCCAACGCCGCGTGCCACCGAGGTCCTGCGTGATGAGATACCGAGGAAGCATCAGCGGCCACCAAGGCCGGCAGGCGCACTCCTGACTAGAGCATGGCCGCCCGCTTCGATCCATCCCATTGATATTCTTCGTGAGATTTTCTTGCAATGGTGCGACTTTTCTTTCACTCTTGATCTGAATAAATACGCTCCTAACGAGTAGCCACAAGCTGCCTAATAATTACGAGTTCTTCCTCCCTTGCCAGTCTAGTCAACATTGCCTTAGGTTTTCCATAATAATTCTTAAACCTACTTTTGAAGTTTCCCAATTCAAGTTTTTTACTGTTCGTTGCAAGGTATCTCAATCACTCTCCTAGCCGCAGCATGCTGAAATGGAGAAGTGCATCCTCACCCTTCAACCTTTCCAAATCTGGCGTCTTGGATATTTCTTGCCAATCATGTGGCAAATAACATGTGGCAAATAAAAGTTATGTGGCAAATAACAATAACAATATCATTAATATCCTTGCCGAAGAGTCGCCTTTACCAGAATATTTTTTCTCTTGTGAAGAATTGTAAAAAATTATGGGGTTTTACGTGCCAAAACCACTTTCTGATTATGAGGCACGCCGTAGTGGAGGACTCCGGAAATTTCGACCACCTGGGGTTCTTTAACCTGCACCTAAATCTAAGTACACGGGTGTTTTCGCCCTTCGCCCCCATCGAAATGCGGCCGCCGTGGCCGGGATTCGATCCCGCGACCTCGTGCCCTGAAGAATTGTAAGTAACGTATCTGTGATAATACTTTTAACAAATTCGTGTACACTTGCCATAATTCGTTCTACGCAGTGCTTTTGACTTCGGTACCTACTGAAACGAGCCCTTTTTGTAAGCTGGTAAAACCACACAAAATGTTTCTCATATTCGAGGCATTCTGTTCGTATAGTTTGTGGTATTTCTATTATTACGTCTTCCATTCATACTGACACCTATTCTAAAGGGTGTACGTGAATGTTATATTTTTTAAAGTTTGCATGTTGTGCTGCCCCAAATCTGTTATAATTCTGTTAACAGACTTTCTTCACTTCCTCAGGTAGCAACCTGATCACCCCCCCGAGGGCTGCCATTCCACAATCTCTATCTGTGCATCTTCATTTGTACCTGCAAAGTGTCAATATTGAGCTCTTGGTATAGTATGCAATATACATGGTCACTACATGATCAGTAACCCGCCGTGGTTGCTTAGTGGCTATGGTGTTGGGCTGCTAAGCACGAGGTCGCGGAATCGAATCCCGGCCACGGCGGCCGCATGGGGGCGAAATGTGAAAATACCCGTGTAGTTAGATTTAGGTGCACGTTAATGAGGACCCCAGGAGGTCGAATTTTCTGGAGTCCCCCACTACGGCGTGCCTCATAATGAGAAGGTGGTTTTGGCACGTAAAACCGCATAATTAAATTTTTTTAATGCATGATCAGTAGTACACTTAGAAAACTCCTGGCTAAAAAATATGCGCATCACTGCATACCTATCGCTTAAGCAGTGAACACTGCAGTGTGAGAGGTACGTTGTCTAGTGCAATAAATGTAGAACGATCGTCCGATCAGTGGACAGGGCTGGTGCAAGAACTTCATTCTTCATGACTGAACGTCAGTACAGAACAATCATTACAATTTTGTTACAAGTGATCAGTAAGCCTTACTTTTCTAGCTCTGTACAACATAGATAATAAACGGCGACGCCGGCCTTAATTTTGTTTCTGCCGACGCTACTAATTGTGTGAAGCAACCACGGCGTGTAGCTTGCGTACAATATTATCATTGACCGCCTGGAATCGTCACTTGCCGATAGTTCCCTTCGCTTGTTCATACTTCAAGATGGCGTTCTCTAGCGCCACACCGTTCTCCCTGACGGCACTGCATTACTCCTTGTGATCCCTAAACACCTTCGCTCGGCTGTTCTCCACGAATTTCACGACCTCCCCACTGCCGGTCACATGGGTGTGTCACGCACTTACGACAGGATCCGCCGACGCTTCTTTTGGCCAGGGCTTGCTCGCTCCGTTCGAAGATACGTAGCGGCGTGTGAGAAATGCTAGCGACGCAAGGCACCATCGACGCTCCCTGCTTGGTACCTTCAACCACTCGACATTCCCGCGGAACCATTTCTTCGGGTTGGTTTGGACGAGCGCTTAATTCCTACAAGCTGCGCCACAGGTGTAGCCGGTTTTCTTCTACGCGACGTGATTTTATTACATGGAGCTCCTCGACAACTTCTCACAGACCGTGGCCGGATATCCCTATCAAAAGTTATCGTGGACATCCTGCAGTCCTGTGCCACGAGGTACAAGCTATCCACGTCATACAATCCGCAAACAAATGGCCTCCCGGATCATCTCAATTGCACTCTCACAGACATGCTCGCGAAATATTTCTCTTCAGGTCACAGTGACTGGGACCTTGCTCGACCATTTGTCAGATTTGCTTATAATTCCTGACGTCACGACACAGCCGGTTACTCCCCATTTTTCCTTCTGTTCGGCCAAGAACCAGCACTGTCCCTCAACACAACCCTTCTTGTTCACGCAGCATGGAAGAGTGAATATGCACTTGACGCCAGCGCCCGCTGTGCCCACGCAAGGGAAATTGCTCGCGACCGCCTTCTGAAATCCCAAGGGAGTCAAAGGCGTTTGTACGACCGGCGACACCGAGCCGTGCACTTCCCGCCTGGTTCTTTGGTGCTTCTATTGTCTCCGTCGCGTCAGGTCGGCCTGTCATAAAAACTGCTGTCTCGTTACACAGGCCTATACCGAGTGCTTCGTGCCGTGACTCCCGTCACCTACGATATCGCCCCTGACGTCCCATCTGCTTCCCAGTCCAGTGATATCGTGCACGTTACACGACCGAAGCCGTATCAGCGTCCCAGTGATGACATTTAGACGCTCCGGGACGTCGCTTCTGCCGCTGGGGGATTATGCAACATGCGTGTGGTGTATGATTGTTTGAACGAGGCGCGTGGGCGCCATCACTCGAGAAAAGAGTAGGAAAAACGAACTGGGCTTGCGCTGTCAATCCAACCGGTCAGCGCTGCCACCGCTCTAGTAAATATAACCTGTATACAGTTGCTGGTCTTACTGACTCGTCCTTCGCGTAACAACATTATATAGTTCCACTGATGTTTCAGCTTTAAACTAAATATTTAACAAATATTTTTACTTGCCTTAATGAAGCGGTGTTCCTAATAATATCAGAAAATTCATGGAACGCTATTCCGTATATTTTCTGATTTTATGTGAAACAGCGTTCAGTTTACGTAACCAGTAAAATTTGCTAATATTTGGCGCCTATAGCTGGGTTCCTAAGAGGAAATAAATTTATGGTGTAGACACAAAAATCTTACGGCAATGCCCAGCGTCTGCTTAAATTTCAAGACCTAGTTGTCACTCCGCTGAAACATGACAGGGAGCTCTGCAACAGTTCAAATTAAAAATAATTAGATTCTTACTCCAGAGTGAGTCGCAATCACATTCAAACTAAATCTGTTGAAGTTTTAGCTATTCTCGTGAATTCACACGACCACACAACCAAGGATACGAGGTAGAAAGGAAGCAACCTGACAGTTGCGGTAAGCATAATAATCTCGCATTTCATGGCTCATTAAAACAAAGATACTATACATACCCCACACTAATAAATATTGCAAAACAAAGCGACGCAACCGAAAACGACGAAAGCAGCAAATGATTACGCTCGTTACATCGTGCTGCTATCGCTGAGCAGCGATAATTACGACCCTCTCCTGAGAGTAAAATAAAGGCACACTGATAATACTTCTTTGGTGCCTAGCTAAACAAATTCATAAATGTCTGAAATGTAGGAGCGTAAAGCTCGTTCGGGCTGGATATCTTGCCCGCACTTTGCAGCAAGAACTCTTTCATTAATCGTTTTGAGTCGTAACCGCTTGCACGTGCGCATATTGTTCGCTGTAATTCTCCAATATTTGCCTGTTCCGAGGTCATCAATTAAATGTTTAGAACACAACGCTTGCTTTCAGAAGAGAGCGGCCTTGCGCACTGCTCCTTTAAATTTTATTTTTTGCTTCAGCGAGAACTAGTCGTTACAGTCGTCCCATTGCGTGTAATAACGTTTATAATATCGGCGCTGATTATACCGCACTTGATTGCTAATTATTTAACTTTACCACTGATGCGTTAATATATTTCTAAAGTGTACACGTGTGTATCGACTGCACTTGAATTTGCAGAAAAGAGTAAAATGACGTAAGGGCCAGGTCATGTTCAAACTTGCGCGTTAGTTTTGTGCGTGTGTGTGCGCGCGCGCCCGCGCGTGTGTGTGTGTGTGTGTGTGTGTGTGTGTGTGTGTGCGTGCGTGTGCGTGTGCGTGCGTGCGTGCGTGCGTGCGTGCGTGTGTGCGTGTGTGCGTGTGTGTGTGTGTGTGTGTGTGTGTGTGTGTGTGTGTGTGTGTGTGTGTGTGTGTGTGTGTGTGTGTGTGCGCGTGTGTGTGCGTGCGTGTGTGTGTGTGTGTGTGTGTGTGTGTGTGTGTGTGTGTGTGTGTGTGTGTGCGTGTGTGTGCGTGCGGGCGTGCGTGCGAGAGATTCTCATTTCAAGGAGGTCACAGTGACGATAGGTTCATGGGACAAGGCGATAACCTCACCGCTCGCAAAGGTCCCGAGCGCTTGAATTCACAATCGAGGAAGCATTTACCTGACGGGGTGCTCTTTGAAAGCTGCAAGCCGATTCTGAAACTGCTAGATCTGAGCCTAGCAGATATTTAATAAAGACACTCGTCATCGGATGTCTTCCTTTCTTTCTTTAAGTGCGTGAAGAGACGATCACTAAGAGAGCACGCAAGAACCTTGTGTGCTCTCCCTGTGATCGTTCATTCTTGCGGTTGAAAAGTGTTTGCTAGTGCGCACCAACTCTCCCAACAGCAATTTCACCTTAATTGACTTATACCCTCGCGTATCCCGCCTGGTAAGGGAGGCGCAAAGCACAACGGAGCACCGAAATACTATAGAACAAGCACATGTCGATGGTGAGAGAACAAGCACATGAAAGTCGATGGTGAGAGAACGAAATATTCTATTCATTTATGTATTTAGTTGTATGTTTTCATGCATGGTATGACCACTTTTGAAGCTGTTACAGGGTGGATAATATAAATAGCGACGCACTACTTGCACACGAAATAACTATTTCTAAAAACAAGCAGTTTGTTAGAAAGTCGCGCATGTACAATACAGTAAAAAAAAAAAAAAAAAACAGTCACACAACACAGCCAAATATTGTTCAAAAAAGCCAGCAGAATCATAAGTTGCGAACGGCTCAGAATTAGCTTTGTTGAAATCAAAAATTGTTTTCAACTAGAAAGAATTACGGTTTAAAAACATCAAATCTACATCAGTGGAACCGAAGTACATATTTATCGTTTATTTGTGTTGATGCGGGGGTGGCTGGGATGCCGGGAAGGGAGGGGGCAGGGAAAGTCGCAAATAAAGGTTTTTTGTGAACGTTTAGGCCTTTCGCCTACAACTCGTCCGGAAATCTTAATCTATCCGGCATTCCTTCGCGTAGCAAGTGCGGAGTGTTTTCTATATGAAATAAGGAAGTAAGTGATTGTACTCTGTTGTAGCCAGCGATAAGAACGAACCTACAAACAAGACGGTGTACCCTCTGTACTTAATCTATGAAGTATTCTGGGTAAGGGTCCCAAATTACACCCGCGTACTCCAGACTAGGCCACCTGATTGCGAAGTATGCATTCAGTCTTAGTTGAGAATTGACGCACGTAAATTACCGTTTTAAGAATCCCAACTTTCGCAGGACCGATCCACAAATATACAATATAGGCAAAACCTGAGAGACCATTTAAATGCCACAACGCCCAGTCACTTCTTGCTAACTGGCCTTTTAGGCAAACCTGCAGTGACAAAACTTTTTATGAGAACATGTATGAGTTATTTTGGGGGGTTGGAAAAAGCGTTAAGGTACATACATACATACATACATACATACATACATACATACATACATACATACATACATACATACATACATACATACATACATACATACATACATACATACATACATACATACATACATACATACATACATACAAGTCTCAGTTTCTTCACATCATCGCTCTCGCTATATTTACTTCAATATCCATTACATTTATTACCTAAGACATTTAGGTCTAACGTCATCGTCCCTATACAGAGCTGTGTAACTAAGATTTGTTGGTATTTTCTACTAGTGTGCAAGATTGCTTGATAAAAATATATAGCTCACCCTTAACATTGGCGTCACATGATTTAGTAGCTTGCTTTTACTATTTGCAATTGCGAGGTACTTGTCTCGGGGGCATCTCCGCTAAGGCGCACGAAGTTACAGTATTATTTCTACTGTATCTTTTACGTGATAGTGCCACGTTTTTAGTGATACGTTAAGTACACCATGCAGGGAATAAGATCCACTGTGATGAGCGTTCGTTCGTGCCGCCTCTTACCTCCAAAACCCAAAAGATACTATACAAGATGGCTGCCCATGCCATCCTCCCTAGTTGTGACCGGTTCGAGACGCCACTCTCAACATCGCCGAAGTTCTTCCGCGCCTAATTTAAAAATAGTAAAGAAAAGAACAATGCCGAGCCCCGCGAGCTAAAGAGGTCACAGAGCGCGAAGTCAGCTCACTTAAAACCAGCTACAAGCAATCGCAACGTAGTATCAGGAGACCTTTGGAGTTCAGTTCGCAATCTCCTAGTATACACAGTGAGAATAGAAGCACACAAGTACGCATTGTGCACTAATTTCTCAAGCCGCATCAGTGCGGTTTGTTCTGTTTCATATTTTTTATTTCCTTCCTTATTTTCTTTTTTTCTGTAATGTGTGCCTTCGTAGGGGTGAACCACTCGGTGTAGAGTTGCCAGCTCCTCCGTAAGCTCTGCAGAAACATGGCACGATCTTGATTCGTTGTGCCGATAAGTAGGACGCTTTTGCTAAAACCTGTCTCGCGTTTCCAGCCTCAGCTCATTTGCAAGGCTGTTTAATAAGTGAACAAAGTTGAGAGAGTCGGCGCTAGATAGTTCGACCAGGGGGCCTTCAAGAAAACACGCGGCATATTTAGGCAAGCGTGGGTAAGAAATGTATCTCTTCATTGGACATAAAAAATACAGATACCGCGCACTGCGGGAATCGATGTGAGCGAATATTTGTGCGCCATTTGCGTTGATTGACGATATTTGGCAGTGATGTTGAAGGCGTACGACCGTCGTAAGGTGATGTTAAATGTTACCTTACGCTTGCACCACTTGCGTTTGTCAACGTAGTACAGCGAACACAGGGAGACGTGTTTGCGACCTGGAGAAGTTTCGTTCCATTGTTTGTGGACCTGCGAGCAGTGTAGCATTGTTTTTGCCTAACTCGGCACATCGCATTGTGGCTTTGGTGCTGGTTTGGCTACGTGGTATTGGGTCGGCTCTGCGGTACTTTAATGCGGATTTGTGTATATGCGTCCCGCGTCCATTGTGTGCGTAGGCAAGCTTGCGTGGCGTTTATTGGTGTCACGAGCATCGAGTGACACCCTTGTTTCCTGTGTAGCACTTCCGGTTCGCCTCCTAAAACGACCGGGGACGAAATGAAATAAAAATCAGAAAGAAATTGAAAAACGAGAACATGCCACAAAATTCATCGGTTACGTTATAGATATGATATCAGCGCATAATTTTAGTTGCAAGTTGTGTTACTGAAGTGTCTGGAATAATTTTAATTAATTAGAAATCGCTGATTACCGCACACCAAAGCACAAAATGATATACTTTAGAGACCCGCCACGTGAGCAGGACTGTCGCCAAATTCTTGAAAACTGGGAACTAGAAAACGTAAACAATGACGTTAATAATGACGTCACACACCAGAAGGTCGCATCATATTTACCGATTAACGGAAAAGAGTTGCCTCCGAGTTTGGTTCGTGCGTTGCGTCCGCCTAAATTTTCCCTAAACAACCCCAAAGCCGAGGCGCCAGTGTCCCTAAGAGAAACCTAACTCAAAGATTCGGGTCGCCTTCCATTTCTTTTTTCATAAGCAGCAGTATCGGGCCATGCCATACCTTGAATTTAAATTTACCCACTTGATCCGCTACTTTACCCATACCTAGCAGTAGTAGCCTTTAATTTATTAGGAAATCCCAAACTTTCTATGCTTTCTGACGGCGCCTTTGGCCCCTCTGGCCATCCTGCCATGTATACAGGCTTCCACGAGTGAAGAGCGGCAACGTTGTTACTCACCTGTTTCGGTGTTTGTATATTGTCTTTATCCTCTTTCTATTGCACTCTACCATTATATGTATATTTTCTCTGGACTGCATCGCGTGACTATAAAGCTAAGCTCTGCAGCTTCTGCAATGCTTTTGCAAGGACCTCGCGTGCGATACAGCAGTTCGGAGGGCATTGTGTCGACGGCCCGCGAGCTGCAGAGAGCACTGTGGCGATGCCGAGCGATCCCTGGCTGGACGTGTCTTGTAGACCACTCTCCCGCACGCCTTTCTCATACGTTATACACAATCTCAACCACCCCTCGACGCGGCGTGCTTGACCGCAGCACCAGCACCAGCAGGAACGTTGAAGGAAGAGGCAAAGAAAGCTTCGCTCCGAAAAGCAACTTGCACGATCTGATCGGCCCTGCATGTTGTCTTACGTGCATACTTATGTTACTTGTTAAACGCTTGCGTTGTATCGCGCTTTACCTTTTCCGTATGTCTTCTGCCGCCGCGATGCAAGCTTCTGCACTAAGGGTAACACGTGCTGGTCTTTACGTTTTATATCGTTTCTTCACAAATGTGAAATCACCGACTCGAAATTCGTGTGCAGAGGTGTCATCTGTTTTGTCGGTAATAGTGGTCTCCTCGGATGATGCTTAAAATATATGCACGATGTTTCCGGTGCTGAGGTTTCTGGAACTACTAAATACCCCGCTAGGGCAATCTAAGAGTCTATAGAAAATTTCGCTATCGCCTTGCAAGCTACAATGCACGCACATGTACATCGCGTCCAAGCATACAAAATTTTATTTTTAGACATCTATTTATGGAGATTTCGGAGAGCGATGTCTATTTGGAGTGACGATTAGATCTCCAATGTTGCACTTATCTCTATGTGTCAATTCATACATAATTCTTATCATCACGTAGGAACATCCAGCTCTATTGCGCAGCCAAGCAAGCCACTTTTTTAATTTATTCAAGTGACTGTAACACTTTGGATGCGGGCCTTACCTTCAGTATAGGCAATGAAACCTGACAGTTCAATATGTCAGATAAACATTCATAATATATACCGAAAGGCGGTTCCTCAATTTCGAAAAACAATCCTCAAGTTGCGGTGGCATCATTGGAAAAGCTAAAGCCATTGGCTTACAGAGAACATTGTGGCGATCATTACCACTATTATTAGGATGACTGTTCAATGTTATCTAAAAAATTCAGAGCAATTCTACTCTGCGAAGGTGGATGGCCAGCGGAGCTGTACATACGGTCATAAATAAGTTGATAATAACTATGTTGGTTGAAAACAAACCGCACTTACCACAACGAATATTTTTTCCACGATTTTTTGTTGCTTTGTTAAATTGCACACTAAATGCTTCTTCTTTTAAATTTTTAACCTTATTTTGTTTGCTTTTTTATTTATTATTTGGTCACGAAGGTGACTATCGCTTTATGATCGCTATGAGATACGGCGAGTGGCTCTGTAGCGACACTAGAAAGGTTCTTGACCAATGTGAGGTCTATGCACGACCGATGACGTCTCGTGGGCACACGGATGTTTGTGTAACATAGAATGTCGAACCATGCCAAGAGAAACACCACGAGCCACTTTCAGTCAGGTCGGGACACGTCTATGTTTAAATCATCGACAATTACGAAGAGAGTGGAGCCGGTCGGGGTGATCCAGAGGTGCATACGCTTGGCGTATGCGGCGCGATCTTCGTCCATATTACGTGCCATCCGCCGTCGCCGCAAGTATTCCCTTTTCTGTTCACGGCGGTTTTCTTCGTAGGTGAGCTGTTATTCTGCAGCCCTCACCGCACGCAGCCTACCCATTGCACGGGTGGGGGGCAACTGAGAAAAGATTACGTGGTTTGCCTACAGAGCACGTGATGTCGAACCGCATACACAAGAGTGTGTATTTTGGTTTTACTTTCTAATTGCCATATTTCTTTATCACAATACGTTTTGACACTTCTTGCGAATAAACGCAGCTCGGGAATACATGGCGATACGCTTTTGTTTAACGCTTTGTCTGTTTTTGCTCTTGGGTGGCTGCCGTCTTTTATTGTCTATGCACACAAACCGCCAGAACCTAGCGTTTAACAGCTCCGCTGTAAAATGCTACGATTCATTGCCTTTTTCTACAGTTACGTTATATTCTTTGCTCATCATTCGTGCAAGACAGGATAGCGTTATCCAGCGCATCAAACAACCTGCGGTGTTTAGAGTCATCAGTGTTGAGCTATTAACCTGAGTAGTTTGCACTCAGCCGAAACAAAAATTACTCTCAATTTCTCTAAGAAGTGTCATATTCTACACCACCGTGAATGAAATGTCGCTATAGGTTGTGCGTAGCTAGCAAGGTGGTACGATGGGGTGCATTGCTATCTGTTAGAGGAGACGAAATGTTCGTACTGTTAATGCAGACAGCGAGATTCGTTCTTTACTTCGTTTACCTTTAATACACAGTAGAACAAGCGTATGTTCTTTGTCTGTCTGACTTTTAAGCAAGGCAGTCGAGCAGAGGAAACACGCTGTATTATTTTACATCGGAGCTGTTATGCGCTACGTTTTGTCGCTTCGTGTGCGTAGGCGAAAAAGATGGCGGCCATCCCAGAGCTAAAATAGCTAAAGCACAAAGCAAAAGCGTATCGTTCGGTATACCCCAGCTGCGTTTATTCGCGAGAAGTGTCAAAAGATATTGTGATAAAAAACATCGTAATAAAAAACGTAAAACCGGAATAGACCCTGTTAGACACAATGTATGGATGACGCTTTGACGTGATAGGCTCCATAGGCAAACCATGTAACCTTATCTCAGTTCCACCCGTGCAATGTGTAGGCCGCGTGCGGTGAGGAGTGCGGAAGAACAGCGTGCGTGCGAAGAACACCGTCGTGAACAGAAGTGGGAACGTGCGCCGCGACGGCTGGCGGTACGAAATATCGAGGCATGTCGGGCCGTAAACGCCAAGTGTATGCACCTTTACTTGGATCACCCCTACCGACTCCACTCCCATCGTAATTGTCGGTGATGTAAACATAGGCCTGTCTGAGCGAAACGGGAAGTGGTTATTCGCGCTTCTTTTGGAAACGTTCGGCATTCTATGTTACACAAACATCAGTGTGCCCACGGCGTGCCATCGGTCGTCTATAGAGCTCACATTGGCCATGAACATTTCCAGCGTCGCCACAGAGCTACCGGCCGTATATCATCGCGATCATAAAGCGATAGGCACCTTGGTGACCAAATAATAAATCTAAAAAATTCGAACAAATGAAGGTAAAACATTATAAAGAGCATTGAGTATGCAATATAACAAAACAACAAAAATATTGTGAAGAGGTGAAATTCCTTCTGGCATGTGTCTTTTATTTTCAATGAACACATTTAAAACCAACACATTTATCACCATATGTACAGCTATGCATGGTCATCCACCAGCGGAGCCATTCACTATTCAGAGCCACTCACACAGTGGAGTTGGGGTTCTGTCTGCACGTCTTACTCGCTGCACTCGTTTGACGTGGAAAGAAATAGGCACCGCCACTCATAAGTATCGACATGTCCAAAAAGTAAGAGCTATAAAAAAAAAAGCCTAGGTTTCGGATTTTAAGAAAATATACCATGGGACGTTCATATCAGTTACGTTGCTAAACTTTCTAGAGTGATAGATGCGTTGACGAAGTTACATTATTTCTTATCAATACAGATCAAGGCACTTATTCATAATGCCCTAATTTAGTCAAAGTCCATTACATACGAGTACATCTCGTGTGGAGCACCACTAAAATACAAATATTGACACATTACGCAGTTAGCGAATAAAAGGCCGCCCGTATGATCGCTAATTGCATTTTTGCGCTCACACCGCTTCTCTGTTATATTGAGTGAAATTAAATCACGGTGTTCAACATCGTCATATTTTACTAGTTCGCTGATTAAGCGAGGGCATAATGCTGAGCAATAGCTCTAACTTTACCTGTCTATCCAATCAAATGAGGCAGGAAAAATCGGAACCAGAAAAATCACAATAACTCGCACGTTCCTCGTTTCAAAACGAATTACGGTGACCAATTCTGCGTTCCGAATTTCCTAAACCGCTCAATATGAACGCTGAAACTACAATAATTCTTGCAGGTACCACACTTGCGATATTTAACATTGTCGTGTTGATATTTGGTCGTGCAGTTATTTAAATAAGTCGCCGTGTTGCTGCTGTCACCAGCCTCACGCTGGCTCGCATCACCCACACATCACGCAATTTATAGAAACGCGTTGGTCCACCTGCTAAAGTTTTGCGGAAGCCGTAACAATGCTGGAGAGGCAAGTACCTGCAACATGCTTCGCATAACGTCGATACTAAGGTAATTATACCTGGTAGCGAAGCTTCCATAGGAGCCCATACGTTCAAAACATGGCGGTTCATCGGCGGTTCATGGGGCTTAGCGCCATCTGTATGTGGAGGGAACACTTCGGCGAAAGAAAAAGTAATGTGACGCCATATCCGTTAAAAACAGAAGTGACGTCATTTTGTTTTCGAAAGCGCGAAATTTGTTTTGTTATCCTGTCTTTAGAGCTACATATTCAACTGCCCCGCCATTCGATTTGATGGGCGTTTCGAGCTTTCAATGCGGAAAGCTCGTAATGTTCACCTTCAACAGGTGAACATTACGAACATTACATGAACATTCTTTCCGCACATTTCAAGAGGTGCACTGCATTGCGAGCGATAACGGCGTCAACGCCCCCTGTAATGAAGGGCGCTGAAAATAAATTTGTTAATAATATCAAAATTAAATAAACTTGTATTTCCTTAACTCGTCACGAATATGTAAAGTTGACCAGGAATTTTATTTTCGTGGAACGAATCTAACTGTATCTAGCTTGAATCAAAAAACGCTCTTTTCTTTCCCATTGATTGTTCCCTGCAAACATAGTCGCGCTTCAATCGCTGCTCCCATAACCACCCTTGCTGATGTCTGTGACAATTTGTACTGAACCGCCTTTCGCCCGAAGCTTCGCGACCTATTTGGATCGACCATGTCGATACCTTCAGTACGTGAATCAGCACAACATTGCCAATTACAATTGGTGGAGCTTTAGTACGTCCTAATGACAAGTAATGAGTATCACAATGCAGCTCGTCAGGGCTAAAAATAATGTAAACGGGATCGCCATTCTAAAGTATTTGGCACATACCTTAATTTTCTATTGTCATATTAGTGCCGCTTTGGTATATGAGCCTTTATTCAAACGAAATGCGTCGGAAGGGCGCTACACTTCAGAAATAATTCCGTGCAAGGAACGCTGCTCACTGCGATACAACTTGTCAAATTAAGAGAAGAGCCTTTTATAGCAAGTTTTTAACCACACGCATAAGCGGAAGGGATGGGCTTGGTTCTAATCTACGGCACGCTGTCCTTTTTTTTTATTGCTGTCGGGATAATAGTCGACAGTAAACAGAGAAGAAAATAAAAAAAAAGAAAACAGACAGTAAATGCCTATAAATCTCACACGTCATGCATCGGCTGACGGATGCACGTCATACCGGAAAAACAGAATATAAATCAGACGTTCTTTTTTGAGAAACCACGACAAAGTTTGACCCTCGTCTTATATAGCAGTCATTTTTAGCACTTTATACCAGTCTGTTTATTTTCTTTTTTTTTTCAGAACTAAAGCTATCGGTAGGGGGGGGGGGGGGAGGGGAGGTATGGTAGGGTCGAACTATATTCCGGTCCCGCCTATATTCCAATTTTTTACGGTACATTCTCTATGTAGAAAACTCACCCTTCTCACTAATGAAATTCCGCCGACAGATCGCGCTCTTTCTTTTTTCTTTTTGTCTTGTCTGCAGCATTCATCTTCTGTTTGGTAACTTGCAGCCACGTAAGGTTACCAGCACCCAAACTTGCACCTTAACTAAGATGTGTCCACCGCGAGAGCCGGCGGGTATCACAATAATTTAGTTATTGAGTTAAACGCCGAAGAATTCTGTGGTCTGCTAGTTTTCTTTTTTTATAGGACAGCAAGGACATTGAAAAGATTGTGTCTGTAAGCACGGAAGCCTAGTAGCCTCTGCCGTCTAAGGTACTTGAACCTATATAATCTATACGTGGATTTTGTCCCTCAGGTGCAGCACAAAGCACCAAAAGTTGCTTTCTTCTGGTTTTAATATTACGAACATATATAAAGTTGTTATGCAAATGCATTTCAATGCGCAGTTGCGTTTCGTAATGCAAGAACATATCTAGGGCTGCATTTCTTTTATTAACCTCAAACACGATATCACTTTGATCGTGTGGCAAACACTAATCATGCCCTCCGAATGGTGGGGAGCGTGACGGTGAAAAGCCTCATCACAAGAGTTTTCCTGCGGAACTGAGTATCGTTCCACATTTTAAGCTTGTTTACTCATTTCATGAAAGAAAGCGACGCAAGAATAAATCAAACTTGCAGTCAGGTCATTTCTTATAGGTGTTCTATTTTTTTGGCAGCTTCTACATGCAAAATACTTTAGGTAAAGATACAATCTGGTGGTTATTTAGTACGGAAAATAGCCTTACTTCCAGTCTATCTGCCGAACTAAACAGCTGTAGCATGTGCACTCTGATATTCTGCCCTTCTTAGCATTGTTGCCTCACTTTACTTGTTTGAAGTTCCTTGGCGCTCAGATCCACCATAGCCTTGAACAGACAGCAGCTGCTGGTTATCTACTGCCAGGTGACTTTCAAACAAACTATGCGACCTTGATTTTCTCTCATCGCTTCGTACGTGCATGCAGCGGTCTTGCAAGCAAGTACTCAAAACAAGACTGCAAAGGGATGACGGTTCGCTTCCTTTAAAAAGAACAGACTGGAATTTGCTTCCCTCCTTTCAGGCGCCAACTCGTATACGTGACAAATCCACCAATGTGTGAAGTGAGAAACTCGTTGTCGCTCCTGAAGGAAGCGAATCAAAACATGGCAACATATGGCAAGATTGTTATCCTCCCGATCACAATGCAAGCCAAAAAGGGAAAAAAGAGGCGCGGTTTTACAGAAAGAAAGCTGAGTAGTTGCAGACATATTCATCCTGATTCAGCCATTGAGCACGACACGAACGAAGTTTCAGGGTGGTCATCCCATACCATCTGAGTTAATCAGTGGGCAACTAAATCACAGGGCAAGAACAAAAACTTTACTTACTTAAAGCGTAGTGACTGCGAATATGTCACATGAGTCCTGCAAATTGATTAACAATGGGTGAAGAAGGAATGCGACTGAAGCCAAGATTTCTACAAGAAGGCTTGTCTTTGTCAGAGCAGCCATTGCGTACCTTAGCATCATTAATGCATGTTTTGTGAAGGCGAAAAATTATCGTGTGCCCGAGCTCATGTCCGCAGAAATCATTTCCAATATTAACCACCCCTGCGCTTCGAATGCTGGAATAATTCACCCTCGCACTGTAGAGTCCGCTTTGTTCTTAAGGAGCTACAACGAGTTTCTCAATTCGCACATTGGTGCATCTTTGACGTGTGCCAGTTGGCGCCTGAAAGGAGAGAAGCAATTTCCGGTTTGCGTTTTTTGAAAGGAAGCGAACCGTCATCTCGTTCCAGTCGTGTTTTGAGAACTTGCTTGCAGGACCGTTGCATGCACGTATGAAGCGGTGACACGAAATCAAGGTCCCATGGTTTGTTTGAAAGTCACCTGCCAGTAGATAACCAGCAGCTACTGTCTATTCAAGGCTATAGTGGACCTGAGCGCCAAAGAACTTCAAAGTAATAAACCGAGGCAACGGCGCTAACCAGGGAAGAATCTCAGAACGCACATGTTGCAGCTGTTTGGTTCCGCAGATAGTCTGGAAGTAAGGGTACAGAGAGAGAGGAAACATCATTCGAGTTTTCACTTTGCTATCTGGCACTGGGGAGTTGGAAATAGGGGTTGGCAAGGGAACAAAAAAGGAGAAGGATAAAAAGAAAAGGAGCGAGAAGGACGTTTTGATAAGAGGCGCTCACACATGCCGGTGGATACCAAAATGTGCAGCAGCGTTTGCACGTCCTTAAGATGCTAGGTCAAGGCCCGTGTTCCCAAATCCGCGGCTACGTCTTCTCCCGCCCCACCGAGTTGATCGCAGCGCCCTGCTTCGACTCAAGATGGCGCAACGCTTCTCCACAATTGCCGTGGTGTGGCACGAGACGTTCATTCAAGGGATCGCCAGCCGATTGTGCGCAGGCGCGAGTAACATCGGGCATGAGAGAGAAAATCTGGGGGCTTTTGCTCCTTGAATATATGACTCTGCCTAGGCACTACGGAGGATGTTTCTTAGTGCGCGTTGTATTCGTTTGTCCCCAGAAATGCCGGCATTGAGAAGTGCGGTCGAGTTTGTTTAAGCTCAGGGGCTGGCTTAAACAAGCAGCGCGCTGTGAGGCAGTGGGCGCGGACGCCCCTTGGTGATCGCTGTCTGTAGGGGCAATGTTCTGACTGGTGTTGTTTAAATCGCGGGTCCCTTTTTTCGAAGCGGTGATAGGTTGGATTTTTTACAAGCACTGCTCCAGGGCGGCACCTGATGTTATAATAAAGCTGGTGGCGCAGGATCTCCATCCCGTTGTCCTCCATAAAAAAAGCAACAACATCCCAATAAAGAAAGGCGTCAGGCAGGGAGATACGATCTCTCCAATGCTATTCACAGCGTGTTTACAGGAGGTATTCAGAGCCCTGGATTGGGAAGAACTGGGGATAAAAGTTAATGGAGAATACCTTAGTAACTTGCGATTCGCTGATGATATTGGCTTGCTTAGTAACTCAGGGGGCCAACTGCAATGCATGCTCACTGACCTGGAGAGGCAAAGCCGAAGGGTGGGTCTAAAAATTTATCTGCAGAAAACTAAAGTAATGTTTAACAGTCTCGGAAGGGAACAGCAGTTTACAATAGGTAGTGAGGCACTGGAAGTGGTAAGGGAATACATCTACTTAGGACATCTACTGTTTCGTTTCGTGCACTCCTTTGGACTGGGCCCGCTTAACGCACATCGTTGCTCGCGTCGAGGCTCAGGTTAACGCCCACCTGCGTCCTATATGGACAGTTAACTCCAGTGGACGTTGTGTGTTGTGGTTACATCATAGTTGGCTCGGGTACGTTATAATAATAATAATATTATTATTATTATTATTATTATTAATATTTATATCCTATCCCACCCTCGTCGACAGTTATATGACCTAGTGGCCACAAAGCAAGAACGCCTTTATTCATAAGGCGCATGCATTTTATAGACAGGTGTGACGTCACACATTAGATAGTATTGACGCAGTTCGCATGCGCCGCACGTTATCGCAATAATAATAATAATATTTATGCATACATATATGCGTCGATTGAGATAATACACACCACTTCGCTGCTCGTCCTTCTTCACAGTGAAGAAAGGCTCATGAATATTTTTTTTTTACAGCGATAGCTCTACTATGCCCGGTACAAACACAGGAAATGACTGGTTCCCTAAATCAGAACATCCACCTCAGACAAGGTCAAACTGTAATACGCCGAGAACCGGCGGCTCTGAGCAGCGTCCGTTTGTTTTCCCTTAATCTCATCTCGTGCGCCATCGAGGGGCGACCCCTGCTACGCTAGTGGCACGCTCATCATGCCTTCCTCCTGAGACGCCTTCTGTGCAACGCTGAAGCATGCTATCGCTTCCAATGCTTGGCCTTTGGGTAAAGCTGATTTCTTTCTTTTTTTTTTTGCATAAGCTTCCGTTTTTCCTTGCTTGGCACGCGCACCAGCTGAGATGCGCGAGCGCTCCTTTTCCCTAGCGCCAAATAACCCACCCACCCCCTCGCCCTTCCAAGTACTCCCACGAAAAAAAACCTGCCCAGTCCCGTAACTCAATGCAAACCACTGACTCCGCGCCGCGCTGAGTTTAAGAAAATCGCCGCAGCGTACGCAAGCGACAACACGGATCGTCTGTCGAAAAGTGGGCAGCTTGCCGATATGCTGTATTCCACTGTGGCGTGTTCAAATGAACTCATACTGTCTTTCCCTAAAGCTACCACTACGACTGCGACGAAAGACGCCTGGCATAGAAATGAAGCAGTCTCTAGAGTTTATGCGCTTTTAGCAGCGATAGAAACTCATTACAATAGTCGCCAGAATATCGCCCAACTTTTTTTTTGTCATCGCTGTCCATACCGGCATCCGAATGTGCAACTCCCGCTTTTCAGCATCTCCAGACTCTTTTTGTAAGACCAGTGTATCGACTGTTCCTTCTTTCTCTCTTTGAGCGCTCTATCTCTCTCTCTCTCCCTCTCTCTCTCTCTCTCTCTGACACTGGCGCCACTGCTGGGGTCGCTGTATAGTAATCAAACAAGTTCGAAACCATTTCGACAAAAAGAGCCATTGATTGCGTCGCTCTGGCCTAGGCTAAGATTGCAATAGCCGACGCTGCCTCGCAGATACAGTGTCTCTGTGCCTGGCGGCATTCCATTTACTCAACTTGGAAGCGAGATGGGCACTCGTAAAAAAAAAAAAGAATAGAAGCCGATGCAGGGAGAAGAAGTTGTACGAGGAGCAGGATTAGACGTTGCGACATACCTCGAGTGCGAGATGCGCGATTATGATTGTAATAGAGTAAAATGTACTACTTAAGGCCGACGCTCTGCGAATTGTCAAAAAAGAAAATGCCACATTGATTGTCATTTTTTACTTGAGAGTTGAGTGCTTGAAGGACGAGAATTGCCGCTCTCGCTCGATCCTCGCTTACTAAATTACTGGGACTATTCTCTTTACTCCCAGTTTCCTTGGCAAGGCTGCAAATTTGTGTCAATTTCGTGATTACGTATACCGATGTCTGTGGAGACTGAAGATAAGGAGAAAGCAAGGCGTCATGCGTGGAACCGGAGCCCGATAATGCTTCTTCGGTGGGCGCCGTCAACGAGACCTTATGCTGCAAAAAAAGTGAAAAGGATGTAATGACGCGTAATCGCGTACTGCCTCGATTTTAAACAGGAGTCCGGCTTGTCGTTTGGTCCTAATTTTTGTTTTCATTTTAGCTCTTTAGGTACAATGCAGATTGTCGCAGACGTGTGATCTCCTCGAAATGGTTTCTTCTGCAGTTTCGTCACATGAAGTACAGGCGTCGTAACATAGAACCTTGTTTCTTAAGGGAAGTGCTCCCCCTTTAGAAAAGATGATCGTCCCGATGATAGAGGCTTGGAAAGCAGCGGTAAGCAACTGCGCATTCTTGTCAGCCGTCATAGTACGGCTTCATAGGAAGCACGTGAACGACCTCGGGTAAATGCCGTCGGCGCTTTGAACAGTGAGAGCTGTCTGGAACGACTTCGTAGTTGACGTCACTAAGGCGTCGGAGAACTATGTAGGGCCCGAAGTATTTACGCAGGAGCTTTTCAGAGAACCCACGCTGTCGAATACGTGTCCAGACCCACAGTTTGTCGCCAATGTTGTATGTTACGGCTCTGTGCCGAAGATTGTAGCGTCTGGCGTCACAGTCCTGTTGTTCGTGGATTCGCAGACGGGCAAGCTGCCTAGCTGCCTTTGCTTGGTGTGTTATCTCTTCAGAACCCGTCTCGTTGTCGTCAAATTTATGAGGGAGCATTGCGTTTAATGTTGTAACCTCACCGCCGTATACAAGACTGAAGGGTGTCTTGCGAGTGGTCTCTTGACGAGCCATATTGTACGCGAAGGTGAGATAAGGTAAAACCTCCGTCCCAGTTCTTATGCTCTACGTCTACGTACATGCTTATCATATCAGCCAGTGTCCTATTGAGTCGTTCTGTCAGTCCGTTTGTTTGAGGGTGATACGCCGTTTATTTCAGGTGGGCGTAGACGTAGAACGATAACCTCTTAGACGTAGAACAATATCTAAAAACCTGGCCATGAACGCAGTACCTCTGTCCGTGACGACTACTGCGGGAGCGCCATGCCTTAAAACAATGGATTCCAGCAAAAATTGTGCCGCTTCATCTGCTGTTGCCCGTTACAGAGCAATTGTCTCGGCATATCAAGTGAGATAATCCATGGCGACGATTATCCACCTATTGCCAGTAGTAGACGTTGAGAAAGCGCCCAGAAAGTCCATGCCTACTTGTGCAAATGGTGTGGCCGATGCGTCAAAAGGGCGCAGTAGGTCGGCTGGCTTGGCGGATGGCAGTTTGCGACGTTGGCAATCCAGACATGTCTGAACGTAACGTTTAACGACCGCAGTAAGCCTCGGCCAGTAGTAATGGGACACAGCCAGCAGTCGGCTCGTTGTGGCAGGCGTGTAAGATTTCACGTCGAAGCGATGATGGAACAACGAGTAAATCGTTGCTACCGCTAGGCGAGTAGTTCTTGTAGAGGACGTTGCGACGCAAGCAGTACGATGCGAGCCCTCTTGCAAAGAGCCTCGGCACGCTGTTGGCTCGTCCTTCCAGATAATCAATAAGCTGCAGCATTCAGTGTCATTGCTTTGCTGGCGTGAAAGATCAGCAGTGTCCACGAGTCCCAGAAAAACCATGTCGTCATCGTCCTGTGCTGCCGGCTCAACAGGAGACCGAGAAAGGCAGTCGGCGTCTGCATGCCGTTTTCCCGACTTGTATGCAACAATTAAGTCGAACTCTTGGAGTCGAAGACTCCAGCGGGCGAGCCGGCCGGAAGGATCTTTCAAACTAGTGAGCCAGCAGAGGGAATGGTGATCGCTAACGACGGTGAATGACCGACAATACAAATACGGACGAAATTTCATCATCATCATCATCATCATCATCAGCCTGGTTACGCCCACTGCAGGGCAAAGGCCTCTCACATACTCCTCCAACTGCCCCGGTCATGTACTAATTGTGGCCATGTTGACCCTCCAAACTTCCTGATCTCATCTGCCCACCTAACTTTCGGTCGCCCCCTGCTACGCTTCCCTTCCCTCGGAATCCAATCCGTAACCCTTAATGACCATCGGTTATCTTCCCTCCTCATTACATGTCCTGGCCATGTCCATTTCTTTTTCTTGATTTCAACTAAGATGTCATTAACGCGCGTTTGTTCCCTCACCCAATCTGCTCTCTTCTTATCCCTTAACGTTACACCTATCATTCTTCTTTCCATAGCTCGTTGCGTCGTCCTCAATTTAAGTAGAACCCTTTTCGTAAGCCTCCAGGTTTATGCCCCGTACGTGAGTACTGGTAAGACACAGCTGTTATACACTTTTCTCTTGAGGGATAATGGCAACCTGCTGTTCATGATCTGCGAATGCCTGCCAAACGCACCCCATCCCATTCTTATTCTTCTGATTATTTCACTCTCATGATCCGGATCAGCAGTCACTACCTGTCCTAAGTAGATGTATTCCCTTACCACTTCCAGTGCCTCGCTACCTATCGTAAACTGTTAAACATTACTTTAGTTTTCTGCAGATTAATTTTTAGTCCCACCCTTCTGCTCTGCCTCTCCAGGTCAGTGAGCATGCATTGCAGTTTGTCCCCTGAGTTACTAAGCAAGGTAATATCATCAGCGAAGCGCAAGTTACTAAGGTATTCTCCTTTTGCTCTTATCCCCAATTCTTCCCAATCCAGGTATCTGAATACCTCCTGTAAACACGCTGTGAATAGCATTGGAGAGATCGTATCTCCCTGCCTGACGCCTTTCTTTATTGGGATTTTGTTGCTTTCTTTATGGAGGACTACAGTGGCTGTGGAGCTGCTATACATATTTTTCAGTATTTTTACATACGGCTCGTCTACACCCTGATTCCGCAATGCCTCCATGACTGCTGAGGGTTCGACTGAATCAAACGCTTTCTCGTAATCAATGAAAGCTATATATAATGGTTGGTGATATTCCGCACATTTCTCTATCACCTGATTGATAGTGTGAATATGATCTATTGTTGAGTAGCCTTTACGGAATCCTGCCTGGTCCTTTGGTTGACAGAAGTCTAAGGTGCTCCTGATTCTATTTGCAATTACCTTAGTAAAGACTTTGTAGGCAACGGACAGTAAGCTGATCGGTCTATAATTTTTCAAGTCCTTGGCGTCCCCTTTCTTATGGATTAGGATTATGTTAGCGTTCTTCCAAGATTCCGGTACGCTCGAAGTCATGAGGCATTGCGTATACAGGGTGGCCAGTTTCTCTAGAACAATCTGCCCACCATCCTTCAGCAAATCTGCTGTTACCTGATCCTTCCCAGCTGCCTTCCCCCTTTGCATAGCTCCCAAGGCTTTCCTTACTTCTTCCGGCGTTACTTGTAGGAGTTCGAATTCCTCTAGACTATTCTCTCTTCCATTATCGTTGTGGGTGCCATTCGAACTGTATAAATCTCTATAGGACTCCTCAGCCACTTGAACTATCTCATCCATATTAGTAATCATCTTAGTAATGATAAGAACTGCCCAAACCATTGCGAGGCATTCTTTTTCAGTTAGCCTCGGCTCGGGATAGTGTCCTACTGGCGTGAGCAATCACTTTTTCGGTGTCACCCTGCTATTGTAATAGCACCGCCCCTAGACTGACATTACTAGCGCCTGTATGCAATATCGTTGGGGCTTCCTCATCAAAGCGTGCTAATACGGGACGTGATTGCGTGCGTTGTCGGAGCTCGTGAAATGCCCGCTGCTGGTCTTGGCCGCAAGTAAAAGGCAAATCTTCTCGGGTGAGCTGTGTTAACGACCATGCGATGCGCGAGAAATTCGCAATAAGTCGCCGGTAATATGCACAGAGTCCCAGAATACGTCGCACGGCCTTTTTGTCTGATGGAATCGGGAAATTAGAGACGGCAGCAATTTTATCCGGATCAAGTCGGACTCCTTGGCTACTGACGACGGGACCTAGGAACTGGATCCCGTGAAAACCAAAATTGCACTTCTCAGGCTTCAAAGTGAGAGCGGCAGAGCGTATCGCTTCAAAAACTGTTTTCAGCTATCGTAAGTGTTCGTCGAACGTTGCGGAAAAGACAATCACGTCATCCAAGTGCACCAGGCATGTTTCCCATTTGAGTCCGGAAAGCACAGTGTCCGCTAAAGGATGAAATGTTGCTGGTGCCGAACGCAAACCATAAGAAAATAACTGAAATACATAAAGTCCGTCTGGCGTCACAAAGGCTGTTTTCTCACGGGCTCTCTCATCCACTTATATCTCCCAATAACCGCTTTTCAAGTCCATTGACGAAAAGGCACGCATTTCGCAGCCTATCCAGGGAATCATCAATACGTCGCAGTGGATAAACGTCCTTCTTTGTTACCTTATTGAGCTTCCGATAGTCGACGCAGAAGCTCAGGCTACCGTCCTTCTCTTTCACTAAAACGACAGGTGATGCCCAAGGACTATTAGATGGTCGAATAACGCCATCTTCAAGCATCGCCTTCACTTGTTTTTGTATTGCTTCGCGTGCCTTTGGGGGCACACGATAAGGGTTTTCTCGGATGGGTCTGGCGTCGACATCAGTAATGATGCGGTGTTTGGTAAGTGGCGTTTGACCAACTCTTGACGCAGATGAGAAACAGCCCTGGTACTGATTGATGAGCTCAAGAAGGCGGTTCCGCTCAATGGCGGTTAACGTCAGATTGACGTCTACAATAGGCGCAGCTGTATGGATTGTAGAGGCCGCCTCCTGCGCCAAGTGGCATTCTTGTATTTGTGGGACTTCGTCGAAATAGAGGACAGTAGTGCCTCTAACGATGTGTCGACGCTCCTTACTAAAATTCGTCAGCAAGAGTTCGGCGCTTCCGTCATTTACATTCACAAGTGCTCTGGCAACCGAGACACCGCAATTTAGTGCTAGCGCACTGATGTGTTCAGCTACTCCAGTCCCATTCTGTAGACTGCCACAGTGCACCTGTACGAGAGAGCAACTCCGCGGCAAAAGTATGGCGTTGTCCGTGGCAATACGTAAGCGAGGTTGTTGTTGCTTCTCATGGGCGACATTATCCGAGCTCGTGGCAAATGTGACGCTTCTGTAAAGGATGTGAATCACAGCGCGGTACTCACGTAGGAAATCCGTGTCCAATAAAAGTTCTTTCCAACACTCAGTAAGGATGACGAGAGTGGCGACGAAGGTTGAACCGGCGATTAAGAGTCGGGCCGTGCATTTCCCGACAGGTGTCATCAACTGACCTCCGGCGGTTCTTATGTTGGGCCCATGCCATGGTGTCTTCACCTCCCTTAGTTTGTCGGCGACCTGTAAGCTTATGATTGAAAAATGGGAGCCAGTGTCAACCACAGCGGCTACTTGGTGGCAGTCAATGCGAACGATGAGCTCGGCACTGACGATGTCAGTTACGTCTTTCGTACTTGTATCCGTCGTATTCGTCGTATTCGTCGTTGTACTGAGCGTCTTTTTCATCATCGTAGTTTTCACTTCGTCGTTCGTCGATAACAGGGGATGGAGAGAAGTTCGAGTACTGGCATTCCTCACCCCCAGAGGTCGCTGCGGCTATTTTCCCGTCGAGGGCTAGGGGATCTGCCACTAGTGACGTCGACAAAACTGCAACGAGTCGGCGAATTGTAGCGCGCAGGAGATGGAGAAGGAGAACGTGGTCGGGGCATCGTCGTATGTTGTGGCTAACTGTTGAGAGGAGCGTCGTTGTAAGCGCGTCGACCATCATACGGAGAACGGGCATAGTTGGCAGGAAAGCTTGGATGTTGAGCAGCGCGATAGTTGTTCCATTTGTGGCAAACTCGATAGACATGTCCAGCTTCGCCACAGTGGTAGTACACTGGTCGACGGTTGACGGTGCGCCACAAATCGGTTTGCCGACGCTTATAGCTCGGTGGTAACTCTCCATGGAGCCAAGGGGTGGCGTACGCATGTCGAAAATACGGCATTGTTTGTGCTGGCATGATCGGCGGGATCGGTAGAGTCGACGAGGGTGACGATATCGGCTCTGTTTGTGGCGTAGGTGGTGTTGTAGTTATGCGTGTCAACGGCGTTGAAGTTGCGTTGATTGGACGGTGAACAGCCTCCGCATAAGTGAGGCGCCGCGGGACGTTCCCACAGTCTGGCACTGAAAAAGCTTGCCCGACTTCTTCCCGGACCACATCAGCAACAAAAGATAACGCTGGCGTCGATTCCGTAGGCGCAACAACAAGTCCGAGCTGCCGAAACTCTTCTCGCACCACCTCTCGGATAACTTCACGCAGAGGCCTGTCGTTACTCGCAGCCAGTACGAAAGTGTTCGCCACCGAGTTGCTCATGTCATGCTCGCGGTATCGTTAATGCTGTAGGGCCCCCGTTCAATGGCTGTAGCCTCTTCTGTGAACTGCGCCACTGTTGTCGGTGGATTTGTCACAAAGCCGGCAAACAGTTGTTCCTTCACTCCCCGCAAGAGATGCCACAGCTTTCTTTCCTCTGGCATGTCGGGGTCTGCAGTACGGAAAAGGCGGGCCATCTCTTCCCAGAACATAGTAACACTCTCATTGGGTTGTTGAACACGGATTTCAAGGAGACGCTGCGCGTTTTCCCTCCTTCGATGCTTGAAAAGTTATCCAGCAGCTGTGCGCGGAAGTGGTCCCACGTGGCAAAGCTCCTCTCCCGGTTGACGTACCACGTACGAGCATTGTCCTTCAGGTAGAAATAGACACTCGAGAGTTTCTCCGCCGAGCTGGTCTTATGGTTGTACTGGGCGACGCGCTCGAACTGGTCTAGCCAATCTTGGACGTCTTCAAAGGCATCAGCATGAAAGCTCTCCGGAACCATGGGATTCGGTAGTGTTACTTGCGCTGGAGCTGCGGTGGCCATGTTATTTGTAGGAGGCAAACGATTTATCAAAGTTTCTTGCAGGAGACTGAACACGGGCGCTAAGCCTAGCAGGCGACGACTTAATCGGTGGACCGGTGTTTCGATGCGCGATGGTGATTCCGGGCTCGATCGTCGGCTCCGCGAAGGGGTGCCAAGCATGAAGAATACCCAGCACATTCACCAGTGTACCGACGTGGGATAGACGAGTATGCGGAGCAGCGCCACCAAGAAATACACTTTATCAGTCGTCCATCAAAACCAAAGACTTCTTCGTGTCCCCGCTTCACCTAAATGCCCGCGCTACTTCAGCGTCGTCCCCACTGGCGCATACCCGCGGCAATATGGTTGTGCCAAATATAGTTGGGTCCATATGTATAATGCTCCAAATTTTTCTGTAATGTTGTACATTTACATTTTTGTATAAAATTAGAGAGTGGAAGTAGAATGTAATTAGGTAACCCAGTAGCTATGGCTTTCTTAAAGTGATATTTTTTTTATGTTTTAGATTATTTTGTTTTCAAGGCTCTCTCATGACCCCATGGGTGCGTCAATTAGGAACTTACTTCATTACTATTACTATTAGGAGCTTACTATTAGCTCTTCCCCTCCCACGTCCCGCGCAGCTGGATATTGACGTGCATGAGCCTACTTTTCTTCGGGTGACAAAAAAGTAATTCGCTATATACCGGGTCTAATTCACAAAAGCGTTATGTAAATTCTTATGACCAGTTTTTATTTTCTTTGCGTCATGTTCTCCCCTCTGCGCGTAAGTTAAAAAAAAGAAAACAGGCGTAGCCGTGTCCGCTCCTCAACGCGATGCTGCTCGAACAATCGCGTATAGCAGGCCCTTCAATATCATGTGCAAAAGCAGTGAGATTCTATGCAGTCGCAGCTGTAGAATAATTTTCTGAATAAATTAAAGATGATCTCAATTACAAGTCGCATACTTTATGGCCGATATAAGTTGAACTGAATTGTATTCTGCGGTTTCTTGTGCCAGAGCGACGATTTCATTATGAAGCACGCCGCACGGGTGGACTCCGGTATAATTTCGATCACTACGGGATCATTAACATGCGTCCATTGCATGGGACATGGGCGTTTTTTCATTTCGAAATGCGATCGCCGCAGCCAAGACTCGATCCCGCGATCTCACGCTTTGCAGTGCAACACAATAACCGCTAAGCCAGCACAGTGGGTTATGCAAGTTTTATTAAAGTGTTACTCAATTATTCCTGTTAGACACATTCATAATGTTTGGTGCACGAAAGATACGTCAGCTCCGACACAAGTACAGAGAAAAGTATGGAGAAAAGGCAACTAATTTGACATTAGTAATCTGTGTTTAACACTGTAATGATGTTGTCTAAAGTTATATATATGCGGCAACTTTATTTGTTACATTGAGTTAGCCTCGAACCGCTCAAAACTCGCTACCACGGGCATAGAACGCGACATGACCCCGCAATGTGTTTCAAGTTTTAGGTTACTATCCTATGTTTAGCTTGCTCGCACGCTGAGGAGGTTTCGAGGCTTGTCGTCGAGAACGGTGAAACTTCGGATGAATGATCTTCAGGAAAGCTCAAGAAGGGAACCCCTTGCTATAGTGTGCGTCTAAAATACGCGAGATTGCTGTGTCCAGGAGCTTTTGTAAAAGTTTGTTTCCTAAAGTTTGCTAAAATGATGCTCCACAAAGCTATATTTCGCTGCATTCTCGAAGGCAGCGAGCAATATATATTAGGTTCAAGAATTCATAAGAATTACCTTAGCAGCCTGTTCCGATATAGATTATCGCTCCAACTAACTGACAGGAATATGGCAGGGCAGTCCGTTGAGGTTCGCGGAAACAGGAATGCCAAGAATGACTGAGGCGCCCCAGCTGGCCTGTCTGTTTTCATAAAACGAACGAAAGAAAACGTCGACTCTAAAATCGCGTTTCTAGTAAAAAGGCGTACGACTTCGTAAAGCAATGAAAACTGGAGAGAACACTATATGTGAGAACAGATGGGGACTCACTCATCCGCATATCTACATCTGTAGTACACGCCACTTGTCTGGGGAAGCAGCATGATTTCTTTTTCTGTATTACGAACTTTTATAGGGCGATTGAGGAAAGAAAAAAATGTGTCCTAGTTGACGCACCGTAGAAGGCACTTTTCCCATTATCATTTTTCTCTTTTTTTTTCTAGGCCAACTCATCTGTATGATCTAGCGCGGCTGTAGTCAGTAAGACATCACTTGGTGCAGAACACAATCGCACGAGGTCGTTTACGTATGTCGAAAAGCAGACGCGCCGAATGACGGGATAAAGGTGTTTTATTTTTTTCGCCGCCAGATCGATGCCGGGTGCCAACGAGACAACAATGCCCGCTGTCTGGTCGCAGGCTCGTGCCTTCTGCCCATCCCGTCGTGGAGACAGAACCAGGATAGCGCCTGCGAAACCGCAAAATGCGACGAAGCAAGCCTCCGAAAATACCGCTCGAACGACGCGCGAGCCAACTGTTGTTCAAAATAAAATGTTTCCGTGGAGTGCCAGACCGCAGAGGATTCAGCCTGTCCGCAACTGCATTTCGGCGTTTATTTTCTAAATTAAGGACGTCCCGCAGGCGAATAAACATTTAAATCTACGCTTGGTGTTTGGTGATATTTTGGTGTTTCTAAAGCATGCACATCCCAGTCAAATGAGTCATGGAAAAACAGAACGGCTGGTGGTGAACAGGAGGTCCTTTAAAAAGTTAACGACGGCTGACACACCGGGGTTTTCAAATGGCCGCCGCCGTGTGTAGCAAGCAATGGCTCCCACTATACCTGCAGTTTAAAGTGTCTAATTACATTGTTGACATCAGTTAACTCTGAACAGCATACCCCGTCAATGTGATGCGAGTTTATAGAGGAATAAAAACACTCTGTATTGTGTCAAAAGCGCATGCATCACGCATGATAATGCAATGCCGTTAACGATAGCAGTTGAACGACACACCATCAAAGCTGAAAAAGTTGGCAGTTTTGCCTACTGGGGTATTCCAAGCGATAACAACATTTAGCATTCCGCTCTAGCTCCTGAGATGGTGATTTAATGACAGGAGGATCCGACAGATTGGCGCTACGCAGTACATGAGGAAAATACTACTGGGCAGTAGAAACATCGTCCTCGCAGCTACCAGGCGTCCTATGCTTGCGTGGCGGCGAGCACCGCCGGTGGTGTTTGCAGCATCACATTTAAGTGAAGCGTGTTATTCGTTGGTAGTGTGTTTGATGGCGTGAACTTTGCATTCCTATAATCAATCATCTGGTGCGTTTTCAAACCTCGCGCGCTTTCTTTGCGATGCGGAAATGCCTTGCGTCTTGCACTGGTTGAGCCATGAAAAAAAGGCCGCCACACCAATAACACCAGATATGATAAAATGGCTTACGCCGAGGCCATGGAAACCAGCGCGCACGGCCTTCCAAAAGACTCCACTTTCATTCTTTAAAAGGAGGGGAGGGAGCTGAGGCAGCTCTGATCAAAGACGTTTTAAAGAAAGTAATCTTTTAAACATCCTTTGCTAGGGAACACCGAATCTAAAGTATTTGCCAAATTTGAAGTTTACGACTCTTGGTTACGGCAAACTGAACATGACGTGTTCACGGTACTGTGAAGCCTACCTTCCAGCGGGCTTCCTTCAATTATATGCTTAAAAGCCCCTTTCGCTGCTACAGTTAGGCATGTGAATTTTGTCGAAATAATTACTCAGTACATGCGAAGACCTCCATGCATACCTTATTCATTGGCCAAATATTCCCTATTTTAGGAACCCCTTTTGGTACCACTGTTATGAAAGAGGCACATAAGAATGATATTTACCGACTTGTTCAACAACATGATGCTGCCGAATTCAGAAACCAACCTACGGTAAAGGCGACACAATGGTTCTGCCACACTTTCAACCTGGAAGTCCCTTTAGGAAACGCCTAATGGGAAGCGCGAGATGTGATAATGTCACACGGTGTGCAACTATTTTTACTAGAATGCTTCAGGGGTTCATGAGGCGATGTTCAAATTACAAATGTGCACAAAAAACAGAGAACTTCTGATGACGCCTACATAATGCGGATTATGTAATGTCACTACGCAGGTTGTGTTATTGTTGTGATGCCCAGTGACTCAAGTTGACTTCAAAAGGTTGCCGTAGCACACACTAAGTAAACATACATAGTGGTCCTATTTGCACATACCAAGTAGTGCGTGCCCAATAGCCCATACCTAGTGATCCAACCTGAGACGCCCAGGTTGGAATGAAAGAGGTTCATTGAAGAGTTGCACAAACCAGTCACGCATTCCTAGTGATACATACAGAGTGGCGACAGGGGAACATAGCCAGTTGCCCCAATCCAGTGGACCCATTTGCACGTCAGCCCCCATTCCATTTTGAGACTGCGGAGTCTTCGTGATCGGCACACGAAAACGGCCAGATAACGGTCAGATAGCATTACAGAGAAAGTGGGTTGAGCTCGACATGATCGCTTCCCATTTAACATTGAGCAGAATCCATCGTTAATATTGCGAGTGCAAGTGATGGGCAAACATTATTCGGAAGCTGTCCGCCTTTAATAATTAAATCGTGCAGTAGAAGGCGTCTATGTCTTGCGGTGGGGATATTTAGGTATCATCGGCGGTTTCAGTGCCTAATTCCGTAGAGAACAGAGCTGTTAACTAGCACATATGTAGCGGTTGTATAGATGAACAGCACGGGCGTCAAAACTATTGGCTTCCAGGACATACGGTGCTGCCAGCTGTCAGAAGCGCGCCGCTGACGTTGTAAGAGTGATGCCACGGCACGTTCCTCATAGTTTCACCGGCTTAGCTAATGGTGCTCAAATCAAGCACCATGCAGGCACTGTTCTCAATATTTTCTAGCTGCCTTGAAAACAAGACTAATTAGTCACTACTAGACGACTTGTTCTGGGCGCACTGCAAACACAACACACTATACACTCACCGTATCTTGACCAAATATAATGAACTGGCACTGCGTGCGGTCGTCGCAGTGGAGTCCACGAAGCAATTTTGCTTGCGAAAAAAAACGAACAAAAACGAAGAACTATGCGAAGCATTTCTTGGCGAATATTTGCCACTTTGAGAGTATGATGATGACGACGATGATGATGATCGAGACGCCTACGTCTTGGTGATCTCATGTTCGTTTTGTAACTTGGTACGTACCAAAGTTGGCATAGTATGACAAGAGTGTATGACGGACATAAATGATAGGTGAAGACATGCATGTCATGACAAGCGTGTCATGTAGGTTATGAAACAGCAGCATACGTATTGGTATATACCAAAATTGGCATAGTATCACAAGAGCATATGTCAAACGTAAATGTTAGGTCAAGACATGCGTGTCAAGTAGGTCATAAAGTAACCGCCTACGTCTTGGTGCTCTCATGGTTGTTTTGTTGACTTGGTAGGCTCGCCGCATACTGCTTTGCATAGCATTGACTCCCAGAGGGCATGGGATCTGCTGGTATTTTTTAACGAACACGTTGTACCTATATATGACATTTACGCCATGCACGTATTTGCACCATACCATGTGCTTTAGGTGGCAGATTGTAAGCATTTCAAGGGATAAAAACATGCATGCTCGTGAGGACGCTTCTGGCGCTATTCCATAAATACTTTTCCTACGCAGAGAGAGAATTTCTCGCCCACGAGGACATGCGATATTCCTTCGCAACAGTGTTCTCTTTTAAGTGCCAAGCATTTCTTAGCGAACGTTTGCCACTTTGAGAGTATCTAGCCGCCTACTTCTCGGTGCTCTCATGGTTGTTTCATCAACTTTGTATGTACAAAAATTGGCATAGTATCACAAGAGTGTATTGCGAACAAAGTGAAGGGTCATGACAAGAATATCATGTGTGTCATGTGGGTCACGAAACAGCAGCCTACGTATCGGTGATCTCATAACATTTCGTCAACTTGGTATGTACCAAAATAGGCGTACTATGAGAAGAGTCTACGACGAACATAAATGAATGGATATGACATGAATATCATGTCATATATTTGTGTCATGTAGGTCATGAAACAGCCACCTAGTTCTTGGTGATCTTATGGTCGTTTCGCTAACTTGGTAGATACGAAAATTGGCATAGTATGACAAGAGTGTATAACGAACATAAATAGTAGTTCATTACATGGATATCATAAAATGTGTGTCATGTAAGTCATGAAACAGCCGCCTACGTTGTGGTGCTCTCATGGTCGTTTCGTGAATTTGGTATGTACCAAAATTGGTATAGTGTATGCAAGGGTGTATGACGAAGATAAATGATAAGGTCATGACAAAAATGTCCTAATATGCGTGTCATGTAGGTAATGCAACAACCGCCTATGTCATGGTGCTATCATGATCGTTTTGTTAGCTTGGTATGTACCGAAATTAGCATAGTATGAGAAGAGCGTATGAGTAACATAAAGGATAGGTCGTCACATGAATATCATGACATGCGTTTCATGTAGATCATGAAATAGCCGCGTACGTCTTCTTGCTCCCATGGTCATTTCGTTAACTTGGTAGGTTCCCCGTACAGTGCTCCGCATAACATGGATTCCCACATGGCGTGGGATCTGTCGTTGTTTTTGTTTGCATCCCGTCGCGGCTGCCTCGCATGTATGCTGGCTTAAGCAAACGCTGTTGCCGCGCAGCGAAATGTGGATGGAACGCGCAGATTGATACATTTTCATGACCAAACTTCTTGCGTAGCTTCCACAGCGTTACACCTGATGTCTGAAACGGAATATCATAGGGCTGCTTCGAGGTTTCTTTGCTAGCAGCTTTGCAGGACAATTCCACAAGCTTTCACCACCGCATCCATTCAAACTACTTGTTGGCCTGTAACCTGTAAACGGTATAATGCGACATCAAAAACCTAATCGCATTGACATCGACTGTCATAGTGAGATGGGTTCTCCGGGAACATTGTTTGTTTTTTACGAAAACGGGCGCTGGTTAGCTTCTCGACTAATGAATATAGGCGCTTTAAATATGTTGTGCCTTTGGAGGGCATAGTCCATGCCTATGTAGAGATTTTCAATATGGCAGTAAGTTTAGCCACTTCTGGCACAATAATTTGAAACTTATTAGCGCACAAAACCGCTTGATCAGTGGCTTTCGTGTTGAGGTGCTAAGCACAAGGTCGCGGGATGAAGTCCCGGCCATGGCAGCCGTATTTTCAAGGGGCAACATGAAAAGAAAAAAACGCCCATGTACTTAGACTGAGGTGCACGTTAAAAAACCCAAGGTGGTCGAAATTAATCCGGAGTCCACCAGTGCGGTGTGCCTCAAGATCAGATCGTGGTACCTGCACGTAGAATCCCGGAGATTTTTTACTTTATTTTGAAAAGTGCAATGCTAGGGCCAACCACTGCCATTAGGGCCAAGTAACTACATGGGCCAACCATGCAGCGCCATGATCGTTCAGCGCTCCTAGCGGCCAAGAGATGTCAAGAGATAGAGTGACAACAGGTTGTGATTTTTCCTTTGGGCATGGTGTTTCGTTACTTTAGCTCGGTATTTAGCTAGATAGTAGGTCTTCCAAGCTTCTATTTTTTCTTGTGGAAAAGAATTGGCGCCATTGTTTTGTTCATACGCAAACATGTATGCATTGTACTAAGACGGCACTGCAATTTTGGATGTGAAGGTGTCAAATGCCCCATTAACCTTAAAAGCCGGGGTCTGTCATCTGTCGCAGCGAAACGGCAGGCAAATTCACATTGACTGCGACGCCACTTCACGAGTGCGCCACGACAAAGCCTAGCGGGTGAAAGAGTACACCTGCTGCCGCGCTAGCATGCAAGGTGTTGTGTAAGGGGAGAGAACATCGCTGCGACGCCACGGCACCCTTGCTCTCGCTCACGGAAGCCTGAGCGCTGTCAGCAACCTCTGTTAGCACCGGTGGACTTAACTGCTTCGCGCACCTCACGGCCTCAGTGCCCGTTGCGGCTTCCTTGGTCTCTCGTTGCGCAGGACGTCGGTGGCATGCGGTGTTGGCACCACAGTCTGCTGCTGCTTGCTTGATCGGGTAGCACGCACCGCTGTGGTGTATTACACGCAGCGGGAAACTCTAACAACTGCTCATCGGCGTACAATTAGACATTAATGCTTTCGCATTCGCAACTAGTAACAGTGCTAGGTGCTTAGGTGTCCTCGTTTTTTTTTTTTTTTCGTATCATCATGTATGACCTATCTTCTTGAGTTAGCAACTCTTTATGCAGTTTGTAAATTGTCAGTCAAATTAGGAGGTTTACGGATTCCTTGAACGGCCATTTAATGCCTCTGTAGTTATCTGGAAGGACTCGTAAATGTCACTAGTCTGACCTAGTCTATCTTCAATCTCCTCAACTCAAACGCCGTCATCGTCATCAGCCCTTTCATGCCCAGTGCAGAACGAAGACCTCTCCCTGCGATCTTCATTTACCTCTTTCCTGCGCAAAGCGATTCCAACCGGCGCCTGCGAATTTCCTAATTTCATCACCCCACCTAGTGTTCTGTCGTCCTCGACTGCGCTTCCCTTCTCTTTGCACCCACTCTGTAACACTAACGGTCCAGCGGTTATCTAACCTACGCATTACATGGCCTGCCCTGCTTCATTTTTTTCTCTTAATATCAATCAGAATGTCGGCTATCCGTGTTTCTTCTCTGATCAACAATGCTGTCTTCCTGTCTCTTAACGTTGCGCCTAACATTCTTCGTTTCATCGCTCTTTGTGCGGTCTTACAACTTCTCCTCGAGCTTCTTTGACAATCGCCAAGTTTCTGCCCCATATGTTAGCGCCGGTAGAACGCACTGATTCTGCGCCTTTCTATTCATGATAGTGGTAAGCTGCCAGCCAGAATATGACAACGTCTGCCGTGCGCACTGCAACCCATTTTTATCTTTCTGCAAGTTTCCACCTCATGATCAGGGTCCACTGTGAGTATTTGGCCTAGGTAAACGTACTTCTTCACAGGATATAGAGGCTGAATGGCGATCCTGAACTCTTGTTCCCTTTCCAGGCTATTGATCATTTTCTTTGTTTTCTGAATATCAATCGTCGACACCACTCTTACACTTTCTCTGTTAAGGTTCTCAATCATTAGTTATAACTCATCCCCAGTGTTGCTGAACTGGAAAATTTCATCTGCAAACCGAAGGTTGCTGAGATATTCGCCATTGATCCTCACTCCTATGCCTTGCCAGTTTAATAGCTTGAATATTAATTCCAAGCATGCAGTGAATGACCGCAGTGAAAAACTGCTAAATCAGTGTAGATTGACAAGATAGTGTTTCAGGACTCTAGTTGCTTTAATTTCGCGCTATTAGGTTAATAATTTTAAGATGAAGTGACTGTCACACGTTCATGTTCTGAACTTAGCACGATATCTCAACGCCGGTGTGTCAATTTGACATCTCGGATCTCTAAGTACTTTGTTTTCGTACTTTGGCCATTATAGTTAAGTAAATGTTCAGTAAAACTTGCTAAGTATAGTCTTTGACTCTTTCAGAATACACCGCAGTCCAGTTTTGGCGAGGAGAAATTTCCTGGGGTTAGGAGAAGCCGTCAATATCTACGACGACATGAAAAGCTGGTGTGGGAAGTTCAAAGCTGCTTGCCACCCGTTTGTTGTTTTTGTGTCGTTTCTCTCTTCAAGCATCTTCTCATGGTAAGAGAGGTTTCTTTGGCATTGTTGAAGGGTGATTTATCAATTCCGCTCAGCTCAGCATATTTTCTTTTGCGACGCTTGATGAATCACACACTTTTCCACTGCTAACTACACGCCGCCATGCTGTGTTCTGGAATTACGGCTGTCCGGCATGACTAACTACGCGTTAAGAAATGCGGGTAAAATTTATCTAACTGGTAAATTCTTTGTTAGCCTTGTCTTAGAAGCCCAACGCTGAATTCGAAATCTGGTTTACTACCTAATGTCAGCTTCAACGACACCTTGTCTCTTTCTTTTCCTTTCAATTTGCCGCAGTATAGAAGGCATCTACTTGGTGACCGCAATGGGGTTTGAGTGGAGAAAAAAAACTTTTGAGTTTGAACGATTGGGATGAAATGCCTAATCGATTTCCTCCTCGGTATTTCGGAAGAGAAGGCACTCCTGATATAGTGGAAAATTGCATGAATACTTGAGTTGGAAGCGTCGATACGTTTCCGGGCGCATTCTGACTTGTGATCAATCAACCGCACTTTCCGACGCCAACCAGCCTCTCCGCAAAAACTAACTATGCCTCTTCGAAACGCACATCTAACACTCCACGGAGGATTTGCCTTAATGCTGAAATTGCCTGGCAATATTGCGAGCTAGCTTACGTTGCCAACCACTTGAACTTCTGCTTGATGTGCTTCTCGAAGAATTCTGTCTGTTTATGCAAGTTGTTTCGTACTTGTCTGTGGCGCCGTGTGTGCTTCCCTTGAGACATTGTCTAGACGTCCTGATCAGCATGCAGGGTCGCAGCTGGTGGAGCATCGATGCCGAAGCGAATGCCACCTACGAGCTTTCTTTGGAGCCTCAGAGCGATCGTTTATCTAACTGGTGAAGTGCGTTGCTCATTTATCATCCAGCACTTAAGTAAACTTCTCCCTAGTGACGGAGCGGCACTGCAGGACCGTCAATGGCGAGGGAAGCTTTTAGTGCTGATGACTCTGGAAAAATAATTATTGCCATTAATGAACCAGTGGAGTGAAACGTGTGACCGAATGGTCTTTGTCCATGAACTCTGGGCTAAGGCACTCCTGAGCTAAAATATCGCTTAAGACATAACCGATGTAAATTTTCATTATCTGGTAGCAAACGCTATATCTGTGCAGCTTTTATTCCATTTGTCCTTGCGTACCCCTTGAAAGTTCGCATTGGCACGCGCATTGGCATGCGCATTGGCAGAAGTGCTTTTCGATATGCTGGATACCTGTGCAGATCCCATGCAGGTGTATACGCACAAAACATGTACTTTTCAGCTTTGCAGCACAAGGAAAAAGAAGTAGGCCCTATCATTTCTGGTTTCTTGCAGTTCTCTTACGTCAGTGCATAAAGTAAAGCAAACAAAGTGTGTATGGAAGATAAAGCGATTGCGCTGGAAATGCAAGGTGTATGACCCAATAGCGTGGAAATTAGCGGAACCTGTTATGCTTCATTTTTGCGTACAGCATGGCACGATTGTAATATATATATATATATATATATATATATATATATATATATACTTTTCAGAATGACCGTGTGTTAGCACATTGCTACCACGCTTCCTCGGGAAGCGCTGCTTATGTAGTGCGCTAGCCGTGAAGTCCAAACAATGCACTTCACCAACTTGGCTACGACGCTGCGTTATGATTCTTTTCTTTAATTTTCCCTCGTTGTGCAACGAAACTCCTGTTGTATCAATTTGTTGCTTAGTGCAGAACTTTTTTTCTTCTCTATTTTGGTGTCGTGGCTTTCCGCAATGACAAGCCACAACACAACTACCTCAAGCTTACGGCTTGAGTGCGCGACACTCAAGCACCGTAGGTGACCATGATCCTAGTAAAGCAGGTTATCGTTTATTGTAAAGGTGTCTAATTTGGCACAAGATCTTTCTAGCGCCAATAAAGTTATCCGCATACATACGTAGCGTATTTTCGCGCACATTTCCTCAGACGTAGTCCTACCAGTCAGGTTCTGTGCAGCTGATAAATAAGCTGCATTCATTACTTGTAGATCGTGGTTCTGTCATGTAGAGCCTCATAATGTAACTTTTAAATACTCTGTTTAGACCTTCTATACTTACAGCACAATACGCTTGCGTGCCAGTATGTGTTCGTTTGCTCGTGTTGCGGGCATATCTTACACACGTGCTAAGAAGCAAATTTTATTTTCAAGAAGAATAATGAAAGGTAGATGATTGCAATACCTAATGACGTTTTGACAAACCTCCCTATATTGAAGGCAACCTGTCGTTTCTTGTGCCATCTAAAAAAATGATTTCCGCTATGATACTAAGTATCTTCCTTGATTGCTTCTATAGCATCCGAAAAGCGAGATTTCATAACAGCTCGATGCGCCCTACACACTCTGCCTGCCATCTTTATTGGGCATGTGGGAAGCTGTGATAAGTATAGAAACAGTATAAGAAGTTAGGTGAGCCTGGTGAACATTGTTTTTAATAAGCGGACATAGGTGAGGATAAGCAAAAAAAAAAAAGATAATGTTCAACATTATGTCTTGGCTCTTGGCTCCTAGACGTGCGTTTTGAGTGACTTCTCTGAGGTGACAGAGCCCCAGGGATACAAGTCTTTCTAATCACGCCTGTCTGCTGAACGAAGCAGGCCGGCGAAACTCTCAGCTTTTTCTTTTTTTTTATTACTGAGTTTTCTTTTTTATGACGCAACAGTAGTAGCCACTTTGCAGCGGTGGTCCCTGATTGGCCGCGGTCGCCTCCGATCAAGTTAGGCAGCCATTAGTGAATGTATTTTCCGCAGTGAGGCGAGACTGAGACCTACAGTGCTACTGGGTGCGGCCTAGACAGAAACTGCCCGAGGGCAGAAACGTAGACCAGTCGATGGTGGTCGTATACCTCTTCTTACCTGGGTAATTGGGGCTATTTTGCTGTCTACAACAAAATAGCAGCAGTAATGATGGCGTAACGTAGACGACTAATCGTTCAAGAGGCGTATTAGGAAACATAGTTAGCCAATAAGCAGCGTAGACTGATCGGTCAAGAATTACGTTTCGCTTTCCATTCATAACGAGACGTTTGTCGCAATAATAGGGGAAATGTATGGAACAGCAGCGCATGACTAGAAAGAAAAGAAAAACACACGAAAATGCTGAATAAATGGACCGTATGAGTTGCACGTTTTTCATTAATCCAATTTCTTCATTCACTATTGATCTGTGCACGGAGAGTGCGAAAATGAAGCAGAAATTAGGGTTACATGACAAAGGACCAGATTGAAATTTAATGCCATACCTTCTATGTATGCGTTCTCAGCGCGTATAAGGTCTTAGTAGAATGGATGAATGTGCGTTCAAGTGTCGAGTAATATACAATTCTAAGAAGCAGTCCAGTGAAAAAGGCCGAGTTGCAAATCTAACACTGATAGGTTCTCGATATCTACGGCCGTCTTAAAAGTAGAAATTGTGCTGCACACAGTATGCAGCACAATTTCTACTTTTAAGACGGCCGTAGATATCGAGAACCTATCAGTGTTAGATTTGCAACTTAGTACGGAGCTCAGCGTACAAACGAAGTTGTACAAAAGAAACATAAGAACACTTATTAATGGTAAGTAAGGATCTTGATATTGTCAATCACATATAATATACGATCATTAGACTAAAATATGACAGTTTTATAAAACAGACTTCAATGTTACAAAACTGCTTAGGTGATTTTTCTTTTTCGTAAAGAGGTTTCTTGGGGCTGCATAATTTATTCATTAGTTCAAAATACTACCAAAGGCCATCAGTATGACGGTAATACACCGGGTGAATTCACATAAGACTACCATAGAACAGTTCTGCTTTCATAGAAGGAATAAAAAGAAAGAGTAATGCTGTATTGCCAGACTAACAACTAAGAAAACGCAGCTTATCAGGAGCATTATCGCAAGCTGAATACTAGAATAAAACAGCGCAAACAATCCAAAAGGGGGCTTACGGGAGCCGTGTCTAGAGGGTGTTAAGGTGTTATGAAGGCGTGAAAATTTTTGAAATTTATGTTTCTTTGTCTTTTTTTGTTTATTTGTTTCCATTAGGAAGATGCGAGATTGCCCAGGCAAAAAGCGACACATTGGCTTGAAGACCACTTGAACCCCCCCCCCCCCCCCTTGTATGTGGCATACAGCAAACGCAAAAGCTTAAATACGTCTATACAAGAAAAAATTAGTAGAGCGCTCAGCGTACAAACGAAGTTGTACAAAAGAATACATTCTTATTTACTGCATCAATAGCTAAATAAATTTATCATATATATATACATAGACGTGCACATAAGATTGTAGACTAAAATTTGTAAATCACTAAAATTTTACATGGAGCTTAAAATCTCGTGTGCTGCAATTTTATACAAGATTGCCGGTTGTTTATGTATTCAAAAGTCGTGGCAAGGATAACGGATCGTTTGTCTATCAATTTCCGCCCGGCAAAATATTATGCACCAAAGTTCTTGGTTTCTAAAAGTGTAACTGCCTATGTTAGACTTTAGGTTAGTAAGATTTACCAGCGTGTGATGTTACTGATGCACAGACATTTCGTATATGACACCAAAGTTCCAATAGTACAGTTTAAATGCTGTTATATTGTTGAAATTTGCGAAAAGCTTTTCTATATGAGTACAATAGATTACCTTGGCAATGTGTCGAATTGCTTTTTTCTGTAACATATGCATCTTTCGAATGTTCCCATCTACAGACTTACCCCAAACTCATAAGCAATAATTTATACAAGAAGGAAAGAGTGTGTTATGAATAATTTGTTTGATTGGTTCAGTTAGAGTCTAACGAAATATTGCGAGTACGTCAACATATTTTGTTGCTCGTACCTCAACATAATCAAACTATGAATCGCAGACGATGTCTTCATGACAAATAACACAAAGAATTTTTATTGCATCAACAATCTCGACAGCTGAGCAACCAAAGTACAGGTTCAAATTTGTTGCGACTTGATTTTGGCGCGAATTAAAGCGCATAGCTTTTGTTTGCGCTGAATTTATTGTTAATATAGTTGACCTCTCCATGTGTGCTTTTTCTGCAATGTTTTATTAACTCCATCAGACTCAGTAGACTAGGGCACCTAAAGAAGAGACTAGTGTCATCGGCATGAATCGCGTAGCGGGCATGTCCCAGATCCAAGCAGTATCATTTATATACAGAAGGAATACGGCGGCCATAAAATACTACCTTGTGGAACACCCCTGGTTATTTTCACAAGGGAATACGCCGCTTTTCCTATGGTAACACATTGCAAACGGTGTTCTAAGTAGGACCTAAAGAGATGCGGAGAGGTAGCGCGAATGTGATATAGTTCAGTTTTTTTTTCGAGAAGTGATTTGTGATTTAACCGATCAAAAGTCTTCGTAAGGTCAATGTATATGCCAAGGCGTGCTTTTCCATGGTCAAGGGCATTAATAATAGCTTCTTTACGCGTCACATGGACGATTTCAGTAGACCTGCCGTGAATAAAACCGTGTTGTGACGGGTTGATCAACTTAAGTGACGAAGAGAAGCTAATCATTCTTCCGCGCATAATTTCTTCCGAACCTTTCGAGACGATAGGCAAAACTTAAATTGGTCTGTAATGTGACAGTTGAGTTTTATTGAGATTTTCATGTAAAAACAATGACTTTAAAAATCTGCATAAGCTTGAGAAAACACCGTGTTGATAACATAAGGTTATACATGTGTGTAAACAGAGAAGCTGTTATATTCTTACGCGAATCAGGGATGAAAGACTGAAGGCAATTTGCAACCTATATTTACGAAACAGTTGCAGCGCTGGCGAATTCAGCCGATAGCTCGAGACCCAGGAGCAGTTTGTCAACATCGTTGAGGCGCCCGCACGCATTGTCCTAAAGAAACAAGCAATATTCATGTAGCTTTATACGCAGTGGCACAAGCACCGTCCCAGTGCGTCTAAATGTTGGCGTTAACAGGAGACTAATAAGGCTTGACGCGTGCGACATGCACGACGTCAGTGAAATGCGGCGCAGATCAGGCACTGGCATTGACTGGGGCAATTTCATGCGTAACGTGAGTCATGGCACGCGCAGCACTCGATATGGGCTTGCGTACCGAGACAGGAGTTTTTCCATAACGCCCAATGTAACGGCTCGAAAACTACAGCTGTACGAGATTTCCGTAGAAAAAGTGCACATCTGTGTGTTATCGATACTACAAACGCGTTGATTCTCTTGGGGAGGTCAGGATGCGAGCGTGGGCAATTTCGCACGCTTGGGCTGCCATGGTCCTGGCGTCAAGTGCATATTCGCTGACTTCTACTGCGCCGAACGCAATGTTGGCAATGTTGGTTCGTGGCCAAACAGAAAAAACGAATAAAGGCCATTGGCATGGCGTATTATACGCAAATGTGGCAAAAAGGTAGAGCAAGATCCAAATCAGTATGGTTGGAGGAAACATGCTTTCCAAGCATGTCTGTCAGGGTTGGATTCAGACGCTCCGTGAGGCCATCAGTTTGTGGATGGTAAGATAAAGTCAATTTATACTTGGTTGAGAAGAACTGCAGGATGTTGGCAATAATTTTGAAAGGAATGTCCGGCCGCGGTCAGTGAGCTGCTGGTGCGGAGCTCGGTGTTGTAAAATCACGTCGTGTAAAAGCAAATTGACGACATCTGTGGCGCAGCTTGTTGGAAGCGCTCTGATGATTGCGTAGCGCGTGGCGTAATGTGTCACCACAGCCACCCAGCTGTTGCTAGATGTTAACAGAGAGAAAGGACTAAGTCCAAGACAACGCGAAGGAACGGCTCCGACGCGATGTCGAGTGGTTGAAGGCACCCCGGGCACAGAGTGGTAAAGGTGTTTTTCAGTGCTAGAATTTCTCACACGCCGCAACGTACGTATTTCGATCGGGAGCGGGCAAAGCCTGGTCAAAAGAACCAAAGGCAAATCTGGTCGTTAGTGCGCGAAACGCCGAGGTGACCGGCGGTTGGTAAGTTGTGAAGTTCATCGAGAACAGCTGACCGGAGGTGCTTAGGAATCACTATGTATAGGGCAGGACCGTGGGGGCGAACGTTGTGGTGGCATATTACACCATCCTAGAGGGAAAACAAGTGACGAGACGAATCATAAAGCAAATATTCTAAGCGATCAACGATGGCGCGCACGGCGGTATCACAGCGTTGCTCGTCAGCGACTTGGAGCAGTTGAAAAATCGAGAAAACGCAAGCGTCAGTATCAGTATAAGGGGGAGCGGGTGGTTCATCCACGGGATAATGTGATAACCAGTCTGCGTGTTGGTGTAAGCGACCCGACTTGTGCACTACTGTATAGAAATATTCTTGTAACCGAAACACCCAGCGACTAAGCCGGCCGGTAGAATCCTTGAGCGGCGAAAGCCAGCAGAGCGCGTGATGCTCCGTGATTACAAAAAAGTGCGTCCGGTACAAAACTGGCGCAATTTGGAAACCGCCCAGACCAGAACCAGGCATTCACGCTCTGCAATGGAATAGCTGCGCTACGCTGCTGTGTGGAAGCGAGTAGCGTAAGCGATGATACGATCTTGTCCCCGGTGGCATTGGGCTAAGACGGCTACGATGCCGTGACCACTGGCACCGGTACGAACCTCTGTGGGAGTGGATGGGTCAAAGTGGGCCAGTATTGGTGGCGTGATGAGAATAGTAGTAAGGTGGGCAAAAGCGGGAGCTTGAGCGGCACCCCACGTAAATGGTACATGCTTTTTCAGAAAATCATTAAGTTGTAAGGCAATCGCTGTGGAAATTTTCAGGAATCCTTGGAAGTAGGAGGATAGTCCTACAAACCTTCAGACGTCTTTGAAAGACTTAGGTAAAGGAACAGGCATGACAGCACGAATTTTCTCTGGGTCTGGTCGAATACCGGAAGAGTCGACGAGGTGGCTTAGCACTCCAATCTGCCGGCGAGCGAAGTGAGCTTTCGATTAATTCAGTTGGAGCACAGCCTTCCGAAATACTTGAATAATAGCTGCTAAGCACTCAAGGTGCGTCTCAAATGTAGGGGAAATTATGAGACCATCGTCTACGTAGCAGAGGCATGTTGACCATTTGAACCATTGAAGCAAAGAGTCTGTCATATGTTGAACGTGGCGGGGGTGTTGCATAGCCCGAATGGCACAACTTTGCATTGCTATAGATCATCAGGGGTGACGAACGCGGTCTTCTCCTGGTCCTTTTCATCCACAGAAATTTGCCGGTAGCCAGACCGAAGCTCAGTTGATGAAAAGCGGTTGCCACTGGGGAGAGAATCAAGGGCGTCGTTAATGCGAGGTAATGGGTAGAAGTCCTTCTTGGTAATTCGCTTTAGATGAATATAATATACGCAGAAACGCCACGTGCCAGCTTTGTTTTTAGCAAACACAACGGGTGACGCCCAAGGCCTCGACGAGGGTTCAACAATGTCTTGGGAAAACATCTTGTTCACGTCGTCTTCAAAAACCTTACGCTCTGGTACAGAAACTTAATATGGCCGGCGATGAATGGGACTGACATCACCAATATTTATGTAATGAGTAACCAATGACGTGTGGCCCAATTGTCTGTTCTAGAGGTCGAAGATGTCGGGGTAGGAAACCAAAGTCGCCCTAGAGCTGCTGCTCATTTAAGCAATAGGCCCCCAGCCGTCATGGGACTACATGTAACATCGAGGCAAACTGCATCCGCTGGACATGGTGAAGAAAGGGAGCAGACGTCTACTGAATAGGTAGTGACGTGATAACCTGCTACAGCATGCAGCGTGGGAACCGGTATGCCTTGGAGTAGAACTTGCTTTAACAGGCGAAAACTGACAACGGGAAGGTATGTCGGGTTATCAGCAAGGGTTACGACGGAGTGGGGCACAGCAATACTGTGCATCAAAATGACATCAGGAACACGTGCGACAACGTAATCACCATCGGGCATAGGGAAAAATGATACCAAATCGACGAAGGTGACGGCTTTAAGCAGCAAGCGTAAGAAGGCGGCTATACTAAAGTTGTTCGGAAGTTCGGCCCCAATATGTGGGAGAAAAGGACGTTCGAGGCAAAGGGTACCGGCAGAACAGTCTATCAGAGTGGTGTTCGCAGTAGGTAAGTCTATCCTAGGATGAGGCACTCCGATATGGGCGAAATACTAAAAAAAAACGCACGTGCGCTTACAATAAAGTGTAGTGTACAGAACCCCCAGTTGTGAAAACTGACCCGGAGTCCTCCGCGACGGCACCCCTAATTCACGCTGCGCTTTAGGGAAGTCAAACCATGCAAACTTATTTTTAGTGTTCAAGCTCATAAATCACCATTAAGAAGGAACTCGCTCAATTCGTATTTATGAGAGGCGCCAAAAGTGTTTGGCAGCTAAAAACACCGTCCTAGCACATTATGGCGCAGATGCTTGTGACTTAGGTTAGCCGTTGAAGGGTTGGTAAAAATTACAAAAGAAGAAGAGAAAAGTGCAATTTTGAGTGCACGGCCAGATAGTGACTTCTCTGCAGATCCAAACTATATTTACTATGTGGGTAGGAAACTTAGATATAGTGTCTGACCATGTCAAATAACAAAATCAAGTGTCAAATAAACATCGAACCTATCGTCGTTGTCGCCGACAGAACACTACAGCTGGCGTTGATTGGTTAGTCATCTTAGTTGCCGTCGCCAGTCAATGACATTTTCATGAGACACTGTAGGCGAACTCTCCATCAGACTTAACAAGTCTCTAAGTAAGCGTGAACGCAAACACACACCACAGTACAAAATAAACGGGCAGCGGACAACTGCTCCGTTTGTTTCTTCCGCGCTGTGTATGTCTCCTCTATGTGCGTTCCCTATTTTTACGTGTTGGTATTAGATAATCCAACATAAGTAGCTAGTCATTACTGCTCTAGTCATTTCTTCTGTAGCTTGCAACTTGCGCTTACTTACGATGTCAAGAATACACTAACTAGGACCACAACAGGCGTATTTGGGTCTCCGTGAGACGTCTAATTATCCCTGACCAGCTTAAACGATGATAGACCTCTACCTGCGAAATATATTGAAGTAAAAAAATGACATATTCGCTATTTGTTCATGTACGGCATGTTGAGCCAGTCTCGCAATGTCATAAGTCTTGCGACAACGTTATAGCTCCTTCCCCGCCATGGGGAATATAGGTGCTTTGTGTAGGTTCTGCCAGATTGCTTTTCTGAAGGAACTACTGCATTCAATATTTATGTAGTACTGAAACAAAAAGCAGAATGAATGTCCTTTTCATGCATATAATTTTTATTAACGAGATGCACGTCATCAAAATATATAAGTTGCCAAAGTCAAGATTGTGGGATGAAATTGAACAAAGATTGTAAAGACACGCTTGTACCTACTAAGAAAAAAATGTAACAAAAATTGAGATATACAATATGTACTGCCGAGGTGTTCTATTGAACAGGTATTCATAATTTTTCATTGAACAGGTATTCCACTAAAAAAATTTAAGTGGAAGCGCTACTGTTTAGTGTGCCAGGCTGCGGCCGTTGATGTTCCGGGCTGGCTTGCGTCGTCGTAGGTTTAAGAATCAAAGTCCGACGAAAACATAGCATCCTCAGACACGCTGCTGCTCGATCCATGGATACAGTCAGCCACAAACGTAGCGGTATCGCGATATCTTTCGAAGCGCACGCGCCACTCTCGGAGGCGGCCATTTTCGCTTTCTGCTTTGACTATCGCCAAACTTTGGAATGCGTTCAAAAATTAACGCCTGGCGGGCAAAAAGCAAACTTCCTAAAAAAACAAAAATATTGTTCTCCTCCTTCACGTCCTACTGCGCACAGTGTCGCTGAACGGCGCGGAGAGTCTCGAAAGCGGGCGGCCATTTTTGTTTTCTGCTTTGACGAGCGCGAAAACTTCGGAGTGAACTGCTTAGGAGACAAACGAATATTTAGTAAAGCAATGAAGGGGGCTAGTTGGTGAACGTTCATGGTTATATTGCGCTCAGTTTGACAAACACGATATTAAGGAAGGACAGGACGTGGACGGACGCAGCGCAATTGCGCTGCGTCCGTCCACGTCCTTGTTTTCCTTAATATCGTGTTTGTAAAACTGAGCGCAATATAACCATGAACAAATGAATAGTTATCCTACTTCCCGTCCGAAAGCGCAGTCTGTTCGTGAGCGGCGCGGAATGTCTCAAAACCGGCGTTTCGAATCATAGTTAGCAGGCTAATGATGCCTAATGGGCGCGGTACGGAAACAGTTAAGCATGCCTTCCGGAAGAAAGCAGGATTTAAACCATGAAAGAGAGGCTTACAATACTTGCAGACCCTCGTTAACATTTGCAGGGAGTATTTAGTTTACCTCTTCCACCATCTTTAGAGCGCCGCCCTAGTGGTAGACAGGCCGGTTCAACAGTGTTCTATACGAAAGACAATTCGCCTTTGGTATGATATGCCCCATCGCATGCTAGTAATCAGGCCGTAGCTAAGGCTAGCAATAAATGAATCCAACCATACGGAAATGTCAGTTTCTAAGCAAAGTTTTCCTATGCCCCTCTGTGCACAAAGTGGAGCCCAAGACAATAGCGCCTTTTTTTTACTCGTTGTCTTACTTTGACACTTGCCAGGAGCAGACATATGCCGCATTGATCTGGCACGTAAGGAAAGAAGCAGTAAGTAGATATTAAATCACATATTTCCAATCAGGACCAGAGGAAAAACAGACTCTCGCAGTGCTAATGTAGTTCTGCCGGTAAATTAATGCTGGCAGAACAACCGATGGCAACAGTCACTGTTCCTCGATTATATGTGTGAGCTCGCGCATCTCCGTTGCGAAATAACGGGGATAATGTGTGTCAGCGTTAATCTTGTGCAACCACTACGATATACCAGGCGTACGTTCTGTACAGCCTGCCACGCTGACTGAACAGAGGAAATAGGTGCAAACGAGCGCCTACATACTTTAATTTCGGCGTAAGTGTTCCGGTTCTCGGAATTTCTGTTCTGCCTTCGACAACAACGGCCATGGTTACTTGGGGCGTATCGTTTCACAAATTTAAGTTCAAATAAATTGCACGAAATCTTCGCACTCGCCTGGCATATCTTGCTGTGCATCGCAGCAAGATACTGCAAGCAAGGTAACAAAGTTTTTATGATTCATATTTTTCTGCGGGCTGAGGACAGGTAAACACCATTCTCGGCTGTTTCTCTCACCATGGGCGCTTTCGAAATACACATTTCCTAAATGACGTAATAGCCCCATCGACTGGAAGCTGCGTCAAACCTGCATACGTGCAACAAGTTGCTATGACATCGCCCGGCCTATGGTCGCGAAGAGCAGGTGTGATCGCCAACCTCAGCTAACCTCATGTACTCAGACGGCAAACAACAATAATCAGTTCCACGAAGCATAACATTAAAGGATCAAGCACTGCTTATTAGGAACAGTTAAATTCAGAAACTGATGACATCGGCGATGACCACCATTGCTTCATCATCGCTTAATATCTTTACGAAGCCGTTGCACTTCCCGTGTATGAAGTGAAAACTCATGTATTGTATAGAAGAGGCGGGGGGGGGGGGGGGCACACGTAACGCGCTTCCGCCACGTCTTTTGCGACCAGAAAGTGAGGCAGCAGTCTGTGGGCATGTTTGCGGCGGTTTACAATTGAAGAAGGTTGCAGCGATGGCGTAGAGGTTGAGTATCCGCCTTGCGTGCAAGAGGACCGTGGTTCAAATCCCCGTGCCGCGCAATTTTCCCCCAGATTAAAAAAAAACTCCGCGTGTTGATAAAATTTCATAAACAGGCCAGTAGTGCGGCCTGATTCCGGTCACCAGAAACGGTAACGCACTCCCCCACCAGAGCAGGATTGGACACCCTGGTGCAGTACTTGGCCACAACCTCCTATATGAATACAGCAATCAAACCCCGGCCCTCAGTCCCCAGCAGCTGCGAAGCAACTGGCCACGGCGGCGGTCACACCGGTGACGCAGCAGAGGGTGCTAAAAATCTCTGGGTCCGGACAGGCCGCCATTGGAATCTGAACCTGGCAACCTTTACCGCTAGAATTTTATCTAGTCAGGCGAGTCTAGCAGTGCTATTGGAGGAATTATCGCGCAATAAATGGGATATAATAGGGCTCAGTGAGGTTAGGAGGTCAAATGAAGCCTATACAGTGCTAAAAAGCGGGCACATCTTGTGCTACCGGGGCTCTGTGGCGAGACGAGAACTAGGAGTCGGATTCCTGTTTAATGGGGATATAGCTGGTAACATACAGTACCTCTATAGCATTAATGAGAGGGCGGCAGGTCTTGTTGTAAAACTTAATGAGAGGTACTAATTGAGGGTCGTACAGGTCTACGCTCCTACATCCAGTCATGATGACCAGCAAGTCGAAAGCTTCTATGAAGACGTAGAATCGGTGTTGGAGGAAGTCAAAACAAAATACACTATACTGATAGGCGACTTCAATGCCAGGGTAGGAAAGAAGCAGGCTGGAGACAAGTCAGTGGGGGAATATGGCATAGGTTATAGGAATAGCAGGATCTCAAATTAGCCTAGACTTGAGAAGGGAACGGAAAAAACTCGTACATAAGAACCCGATCAATGAGTTAGCGGCAAGAGGTAAAATAGAGGAATTCCGGATCAAGCTACAGAAAAGCTATTCGGAACTCAAGAAGAGTACCTTAGCGTTGAAGCAATGAACGACCATCTAATGGGCATCATTAAGGAGTGTGCAATAGAAGTCGATGGTAACTTCATTAGACAGGATACCGGGGCTAAGCTATCGCAGGAGACGAAGTATCTGACAAGAAACGCCAATGTATGAAAGCCTTTAACCCTAAAGCTAGAATAGAACTGGCAGAACTTAATCAACAAGCATAAGATAGCTGACATAAGGAAGTGTAATATGGATAGAATTGAGCATGCTCTCAGGAACGGAGGAAGCTTAAAAGCAGTGTAGAAGAAACTCGCAATAGGGAAGAATCAGATGTACGCGCTAAGAGATAAAGCCGGCAATATCATTATTATTATGGAGAAGATAGTTCATATAGCTGAGGAGTTCAATAGAGATTTATACAGTACCAATGGCACCCACAACGATATTGGTAGAGAGAATAGTTTAGAGGAATTTGAAATCCCACAAGTAACGCCGGAGGAAGTAAAGAAAGCCTTGGGAGCTATGCAAAGGGGGAAGGCAGCTGGGGAGGATCAGGTAACAGCAGATTTGTTGAAGGATGGTGGGCAGATTGTTCTAGAGAAACTGGCCACCCTGCATACGCAATGCCTCATGACTTCGGGCGTACCGGAATCTTGGAAAAACGCTAACATAATCCTAATCCATAAGAAAGGGGACGCCAAAGACTTGAAAAATTATAGACCGATCAGCTTACTGTCCGTTGCCTACAAAGTATTTACTAAGCTAATCGCAACTTAATCAGGAACACCTTAGACTTCTGTCAACCAAAGGACCAGGCAGAATTTCGTAAAGGCTACTCAACAATAGACCATATTCACACTATCAACCAAGTGATAGAGAAATGTGCGGAATTTGACCAACCCTTATATATAGCTTTTATTTATTACGAGAAAGCATTTGATTCAGTCAAAACCTCAGCAGTCATGCATGCAGGCATTACGGAATCATGGTGTAGACGAGCCGTATTTAAAGATACTGAAATATATCTATAGCGGCTCCACAGTCACCGTAGTCCTCCATAAAGAAAGCAAAAAAAAATCCCAATAGACAAAGGTGTCAGGCAGGGAGATACGATCTCTCCACTGCTATTGGCCTCGAGCTCCACCACTGGAAAAGCTGGCGCCACGGTCGGCGTGACGTGCTATTAGGGATCACGTGGACATAGCGGCCGCATCGGCTGCTTCGAGAGCGCCGAAGCGAGCCGAAAACGGCAGTTTAAATTCCCTCGTACGCGGCGGTCCTCATTTAGTGGCGAGATTTTCCCGCTTCGAGTGTCTCATTTACAACGCTTGAAAGCACTAGAATAGGTAGTGGCTGCCTTTGAAGGCGCGCAGCATGGTAGGCTACTGCTCGGTGCCGCAGTGCCGGACGTACGCAACGGAGCCCGGTGTCAGCCTTATTCACACGTAGCCGCAGGACAAGAAGCTGCGTGAAGCTTGGCTCGCGAAACATAAAACCGGCAAACAGTCATCGGCTACAACTCGGGTATGCATGCAAGCACAGACGCGAGGAAGATTTCTGCTACGGCGCCGGGTCTGCGATGTTCGGAAAACGCACGCTGAGACGCTCGTCCGAGTCCGCTGGCCGACTAATGTCATGAGTGTTTGGTCTATGAACTTGTCGATGCTATAGATACTGGCAAGTTCACTGGAATGCAAAGGGAGTGGTAAGACGCACATTAAAAAAAAGGCATGGTATATATGGTCATGTTTGTACGTGTTATGAATTAATGCACTGGATTACCAAAAAGAAGCAGCGGGAATCGCACGCTGAGAACACCGATAAACATACAGTGCGACGCAACTCGAGAAATAATATGGAAACGTCCAAGAATTTAGAAGAAAAAAAATATTGAATCGTCGCGACGGCACATCCCCGTATGCGTCGAAGTCTCTACAATGAAATTATTTTGAACAGCTCTCATAGTGCCCACGCAACAATGGTTGCTCGTATACTGTCAAATGTTCATATTCTACGTCCTAAAGCTCATGTCACGGTGCGAGAACGCGCTCACAGCGAAAGCAAAACATTGTGCGCCGACATGCATGCAGACGCGCAGTCGGTCGCTGCGAACCCGTGCGATCACTTCACTGAGGCTTCATTCTGTTATGCCCCAATTGGTTATACAGACAGCCCACTCTAACAACATATTTCACATAGTTTACTCTCAGCGTTTGGCTACCTTTCACGCAAGAAGCCGGTTCGGGAGACTCCACCGCGGCGACCGCGCGCTGTGGCGTTCATTGTACGTATTCGGTAAAGAGGTAGCGTCTGTAAACGATTCTGTGCTTTCAGTTTGCCCAAGATTATTGTTTAGACAGCAAAAAACTTCTCTCGTTTCGAATGTACTTACAGAAATGTCCGGGAGAGCTCGCGCGTGGTGTTTTCAGTGAGCGCTGACAGCGAAACCTATGAGGAGCGCGCCGCGTGATCCCTCATACTACGCCAGCGAGGCGCTTCCGATAGATGGCGACTCCGTAACTCCTCGCGCCAATTCACAGCGTGTTTACAGGAGGTATACATAGACCTGGATTAGGAAGAATTGCGGATAAGAGTTAATGGAGAATACCTCAGTAACTTGCGATTCGCTTATGATATTGCCTTGCTTAGCAACTCAGGGGACCAATTGCAATGCATACTCACTGACCTGGAGAGGCAAAGCACAAGGGTGGGTCTAAAAATTAATCTGCAGGAAACTAAAATAATGTTTCACAGTCTCGGAAGAGAACAGCAGTTTACGATAGGTAGCGAGGCACTGGAAGTGGTAAGGGAATACATCTACTTAGGACAGGTAGTGACCACGGATCCGGATCATGAGACTGAAATAATCAGAAGAATAAGAATGGGCTGTGGTGCGTTTGGCAGGCATTCTCAAATCATGAACAGCAGGTTACCATTATCCCTCATGAGAAAAGTGTATAACCGCTGTGTCTTACCAGTACTCACCTACGGGGCAGAAACCCGGAGTTTTACGAAAAGGGTTCTACTTAAATTGAGGACGACGCAACGAGCTATGGAAAGAAGAATGATGGGTGTAAAGTTAAGGCATAAGAAGAGAGTAGATCGAGTGAGGGAACAAACGCGAGTTAATGACATCTTAGTTGAAATCAAGAAAAATAAATGGACATGGGCAGGACATGTAATGAGGAGAGAAGATAACCGATGGTCATTAAGAGTTATGGGCTGGATTCCAAGAGAAGGCAAGCTTAGCAGGGGGCGGCAGAAAGTTCGGTGGGCGGATGAGATTAAGAAGTTTGCAGGGACAACATCACCACAATTATCACATGATTGGGGTAGTTGGAAAAATATGGGAGAGGCCTTTTCCGTGCAGTGAGCGTAGCCAGGCTGATGATGATGACGACGGCAATTGAAGAAAAACTCGACGATAGCGCGAATAGCATTCTTTCAATGCACCGCTAGCTAGACCATATTCCTAAAGTGATGTTTATTTAACACGTGCAATGGTAATTCTGAAATTCTCATTGCTTCATCTATATGTCACATACCTAAACATTATCCCTCTTTGCTGTGGAACTCACTTACCAGGGTCACCGAGGAGCACCGTTACATGATGACTGCGGTATGACGCTGACGCAGTGATGATGGAATGACGAAGAATGTATGTTATCGACGGGACAACAAAGGCGGTATGCCAACCTTGTGGTGAGTGTCAATTCTTAAGTTATGATGATGTGGTAACAACTACAGCGTTACGACCTCGATATGAGGATATTGAGACGATGAGGCATCTTTGACGATGATAGCGTTACAACGACGGTATGACGATAACCAGCTTAAGAAGCTGCAAGGACAACCATGGCACGACTACGGCAGCCAGACGGCGATGGTACGAGAACGGACGCATGATGGAGCCTGTCTGACGACAATAGCATAAAACGCTGGAATAATCGTGATTGAATAACGCCAGCATGATTACGATACAATGAGAACCAAGGAATGACGTCGATGGATCCACGAAGGTGGTATAACGACGACGAGATGACGCCATTGAGATGACTTTACTGTAGTGATGATGATGAAGTGACCGCGTGACGACTATGGCATGATGACAATGGTATGATGAGTGTGTGGCGACACTGTCTCATGAGGACGGCATGACGACAGTCGGATGTCGAAGATAAATTGACGACGATGTAACGAGCACGATGGCATCGCGGAGACTATATTGTAACGAATGCATGACGACGAGGCAATGACCAGGACGGCATGACAACTGCATGATGACAATCGATAATAACGAGTATGTGATTACTATGGCTTAGTTATGAATGTGTCATGGAACCTGTATGACGACGTTGGTTTATCGACAACATAATGGCGTAATTGGTGGGACGACAATGGGAATACCACAATGGCATGGTGGCGACAGTCTGGCAACGAATGCATGACATCGACTGTCTGGTGATCACGCCATAACAGAGGCAGCACAATCACAATTGAATGACGACATTATGATTATGATAGGACGGAGAAGAAAGCCTCTTCAACGTGTGGTGTGTGCGGTGACATAGAACATTACCTTATGTGCTGTACTCTGTATAACGCGGAAAGGAGTGTGTTATTCGGGTCCCTCAAGAAGACAGGAATTCCCCACAGTTCTCTTCAGGACATTGTTTTCCCGCGCGGGAACCAGTTAAATAGGAAGGCGGTTTCTCGCCTTCTTATAAATTACCTGCAGGACAGGGATTTGGCTTCCACATGGTGACCTTAGGAGTGACTATGTGTAGTTGTGAGGTCTGTCACTGATTTATATGATTGATGTATTTTAAGTGTCGCTATGGTGGAGCAATTGCCGGCAGCAACTGCAAGGCTAATCCCACCAGTAGCCTACAACCACTCAACTCAACCCAAAGAAGAGAGCCTGACATCGATGGTGCAATGAAGGTGGTATGACGACAATGTAAGGACTTTCCTGAAGTGATGAAAATAATTAAACGAGCACTTGACAACGACGACATGGTGAGAGTGGGATGGCAAAGCTAGAATGATGATGATGCAACCAGCACGACGGCATGGTGACCGGTACCACATACCTGGTGGCCCAAGAAATTGACAACTTGGACGACTTGCTCGGAGCAGAAAGAATGACGACGACAGCATGTGAGCCAGACCATGAGACTTGAAAGACGGCGATCCAACGGCCAAGGCGGCATCAGGGCGGTGGCGTCACAAGGAATGCATGACGATTGTATGACAGCGATGGCGTGACGACGACATCATGGCGCGAGTAGGATGGCAAAGTTGGAATGACAACGATGCAACCACCACGATGGCATCATGACCACGAGCGCATACCTAGACCAGCAGCATATACCCAGTGGCCCAAGAAAGACAACTTTGTCCGCTGGGTCGGCGGAGATAGATAGATAGATAGATAGATAGATAGATAGATAGATAGATAGATAGATAGATAGATAGATAGATAGATAGATAGATAGATAGATAGATAGATAGATAGATAGATAGATAGATAGATAGATAGATAGATATTCAAAACGGCCGAAGTAACAAAAGTGTTACTACGATTTCGAAAAATATCCGAGGGGCACCTAAGCACTACTTGCGAGTTGTGAATGCGAAAGCATTAATGTCCAATTTCATGCCGCTGAGCGGTGGTTATAGCTTTGAACACCTCGCGGGCAAGCAAGTGCGTTGAAACGGTTTGTCAACGCCTCCTATATAGCCCAAGCCCGGTGCCATTCTATCCGTGACGTCACGTTACTTTGCCCGACTGCTGTAGAATCTAATGCGAACGCTCGCGAGTAAGCCTTAGAAGGGTGATGGTTTAGGCTAGTTCGTTTTTCATTTTAGACTGTGTGATACAGCGCGAAGCAGGGCAGGGGACACAGGAAAAAACGAGGACAAGCGAGTAAGTCCCGGTAATTTTGACGTCACCTCTTTCTTACGCCGGGCTTGGCAATGAAAATTTCGCTCCAAGCATCATGACGTCATAAAGCAGAGCGCACATGCCAGTTATGTAAGCGGCGCGTAGACCAGTGGGCAAGACACTGGTATTTTGTGCGTGGGGTCGTAGGTTGGAAATTTACTACCGCCAACAGTTTTTCTTTCGAATTTATTAGGATTTTTTATGCATTAATCTCTTTATAGCGATTACCGAGGCACAGTTAAAACGCAACAGCCGGCACGCTGTCGCCCAGCAGGATGTCCCTTTCGCCCGCTATGCTCAGTTGAGGTGCGCTCGTGACGTAGAGTCGCAGCTCATGGAAATTTAGGTGCTGCTTTTCGCTTGTTCCGATGTCAGATATCGGATTTTTCGCACAGTTGGCCACTTGACGATTTCGCATTAAAAGGTGCACTCTTCGTACGCTCCGATTAAAAAATCCGAGCTGTATCACACAGGAAGATAATGGGTGGAATTGCTGGTGTATTTCTTTAGCATGTATAGATCCGTTCGAGGAACCATGCGTAAGGTCTTCAAGTTTGAGCCCTTGTTCAAGATATATAAGTGAGTGAGTGAGTGAGGGCGTGAGTGAGTGAGTGAGTGAGTGAGTGAGTGAGTGAGTGAGTGAGTGAGTGAGTGAGTGAGTGAGTGATTGAGTGATTGAGTGAGTGAGTGAGTGAGTGAGTGAGTGAGTGAGTGAGTGAGTGAGTGAGTGAGTGAGTGAGTGAGACAACTTTATTTGGTCCACAATAGGCGCGAGTAAACTCAACGTGACCTGGCTAGGCCAACTCGGGGACCATCATGTGAAACCTGACGGCCCTCTCGCGGGCCCTCTGCACTGCCAGAATTTGAGTTATCAGGGAAAATTTACACATATTTGAAAGAGAAATGTGCCAACCCATTGAATATTCTTAAGACGGATGGGAAATTTTCAATGGCACTGTAAGCCTAACGAAAAAGCTCTTGGTAATGACCGTGCTTTTATACTGACACATTGTCGAATCATATCAATAATATATTCTGTAGCACTGAAATTACGCAAAATACTGGCAACAAAAGGAGATGGCGTTGGGTTCGTAAAAGGTGTACGAGACAACAAGCCAAGGTTTAAACCGAACCCAGCATACATGTAGTATGTAGTGACCACTCGTGGTCACTGCAATACGCTTTAATTGTTTAAAGGGAAGCGTTAAGGGTTAAGGGTAGCGTTAGCGTTAACGTTAAGGGCTGACGCTACCCTTAACGTTAAGCGTTATGGGTAGCGTTAGCCGCTACAGCTATCCACTGCTGCCATCGACAACAATTTTATCTGCGTAGTATCCCAGTAACCAGAACTTGTAATAGAGTGCAAAACTGAGGGAGTTGGTTGATATGCATGGTAAAAGTTGACAAAAACAACGGCAACATAAGACAGAGACATACACAGGACAAGCGCTGATCTTGGGGGGCCGACGTACGCTACTCTGAAAATGGGCACGTGTAGAATGCAAGCGCGACGTGCACGTGTCAATGCACGTCGCTTAGGGGGCCACGACCGCAAAAAATCAGCCCTTCTCATGCAGTGAGGCTAGAGCAAGTGCAGCAGCTTAGTTCCAACTGACAAGGTTTGTAGCATCGGCCTGCGTTTTTGCCATGAAATCTACATTTGATCTCCGTGCCTCAGTTCTAACTGGAACAACACGTATAATCAGTTTCATGTATTCTGCGATTTAATACACTATACCCTTTCATTTCGCTACGCTCCTTGTGGCTTTGATCACTTTATCCAGCTGTTACACGGAGAGCAAGGCTCTGAGAAAGCTAAATACCAATACTATTTCTTAATTTTTTTGCTGATCATCGGAATTTATACGTGACGACTTCTGCACATTTTACACAGTAATCCAGCGCTTTTGGGCGCAATATTAATGTACAGTTCGCGCTCTTCTTTGCACTCCTTGCACAAATTGATCTTCCCTAAAGGGACACTAAAGCAAATGTTGAGTCAGAGTGGACTGCTAAGATACCTTTCCAGAAACGTCGCATCTCTTGTTTCGTGTCGAGAAGAGACTTAGTTCAAGAAAATCGCATCTGTAGGGTCCGCATGCCTTTAGCGCAGTTCAAGTCGTCCACCAAGTCGTCAAGCCGTCCACCAATGGTGACGTTGCATACACCATTACCGCCCCTTACTGCCCTCCGTGAGTAAAACAGCAACCGAGGGAGGGCCTTACGTCTTTTCGCCCAATGCAAAGGCGCGGCCATGGAAGAACCGAGCCCGAATACCGAGCGTTGAATTCGCCGCTTTCTCTCCAGCTGCTTTAGGTCAAGTTGCGTGGACCATTTGGCCATACCGTGACTTCAGATGCACGTGGAATTCTCTGCAACTTGCACTTTGTACCAGTTTCACGGGCCAGTAGAACCGGTGCAGGACTACGCGATAATTAAACTACTGAAACGCGAAAACGCCGCAGCGTAGAGTTGAGCGAAAACGAAGCCTTCCAATCGTCCTCGTTGTGGTCAAGGGTTACGTCAGTGAATTCTTTTTTGTGAACATCAAATATAACTGGAAAAGCATATAGCATTTTCTTATGTCTTATAATGCAATGCAATTATCTTTTTACAACGAGGGGTTGACTACAAGTGGCAAAATTATAGTGATGAGGGCCTATGTCGTAGGGCTAATATTTGAATGCTCTGGGTGAGTCGCAAATCGTGTCTTGTATTTACCTCAATTTCTCGATTACTAAAACATTATTCGCGAGAATATTAAAGCCTCAATATTTGACGCCTAAACTAATACACTCGCTTCAGTTTCACTGATTATTTGCCTTTAGTGTCCCTTTAAGCATGGGGGGCGATATATCATACTCTGGCACCGTTCGTAATTAAGCATTGTCAGTGTCAGTCTCCGTCTATGCCACTGTCATTTGACATTGCAGCCGAACACTCGATGATATCTCGAATTACCCATCTCAAGCGTTAACACACATCATCCTATACGCGCAAATAACTAAATGGCATGCCTGCTTCGCATGAACCAGCTATATTACGAAGCTGCCATTCCCTTACTATCCTTGCCCTCAGTACCCTAGAACATCGTTGGCTTGGCTTTTGTCAGCGCGCTCAGTGTGCCCAGCTACTCCGCTTCGCCGGTGTTCTGCAAATTTGCTGAAGAGAATATCTGATCATCAGTAATGCCTGCCACACTGGTCAAAAATGCTTCCTCCCTTGTGCGGCTAGAACACACATTATTGTTCCACGCCATTCATTGCCCACGCATTCTGCTGTCGTGTAGGCCATTCAGCGAGCACCAAGCGGCTTTTCGTCTTCTTTTCAGCCAAGCAAGAAGCGCCGCTTATTGAAGACTTCACCGCTAAACCTCAAAGGTCGCGCATGCGTGCTCACACTGTGAACGTGTCGCGTTACCATGACTCAGGCGGAAGCGGCGATGCCTCCAAGTATTGTCATTAAAATTGTCGCTGAGCACATTACACATGTGCCCCCTACCTTCATGTCTGCTGACTTATTATGCTGTTCTGCCACCTTGATTCTCAGTGAAGATCTGAGTACGGGTCTACCGCTTGTTGAGCATCGTTTGTTTTTCTTTTTTTTTGTCATTGATTCATCCTGATTCAACAAGCGCACGCTTAGTGCGTACTGTTTATCGCAAGCGTTCACAAATTATTTGCGAAGAATAGCGCCACGTGATTAGTTCCTAAAAGAACGAGGCACACGTGGAGATCTCTGTTTTCTTCAGATAGCGTCATGCGCTAGCAATGTCAATTTATTATGTCTCTTTGGAGACGTAGCTGAAACTAAGCCAGCATTCATATGCCGTCATGGCCTGTTTACTTTAGCCTAAATGCGTCATAACCAAATTGAATTGCTGTCCTGTGGAGACACATCACGATGTGTAAATTTTGCTAAGCATGCTACAATTTTGCTAACGTGCCTGCGACCCTTCATCATAATGTCTTGATTACGATGGTCACATAAATTCTAGAAAATTCACTAAACATCTAGATAATGACGTAATAGTTCTGCGGAAACTCACAAGGTGGAGCGAAGTAATTAATAAATGGAAAACGACACATCCACCCAAACGTAGCTAAGTGCTACAAACGAAACCCATACGGGTTCCTCGAAAGAAAAGCTTCGCAGTTTAAGAAAAATTCGTCGTAGTCTAGGATTCGAACCCAGGACTACCGACTTTCCGGGGAAGCCGCTTTACCATCTTAGCTAACCAGGCGGGTAGCAGATGGCAGGCGAAGTCGAATTTATCAACAACTCAGAAGCAAAATCAAGAGTTTGACGTAATAGTTCTGTGAAAACTCACAAGGTGGAGAGAAGTAATTATTGAAGGGAAAGGGCGACATCCACCCAAACGTAGCTAAGTGCTACAAAGGAAACCCATACGGGTTCCTCGATAGAAAAAGTTCGCAGTTGAAGAAAAATTTGGCCTGGTCCGGGACTCGAAACCGGTACCACCGCCTTTCCCGGGGAGCCGCGCCACCATCTGAGCTAACCAGACGGCTAGCAGATGGCAGGAGAAGTCGAATTTATCAACAACTCAGGAGCAAAGGGAAGAGTTTCACAGTAAGCTACGTTTGAGTGGATGTCGCATTCTCCCTTTATTAATTACTTTTCTCCACCTTGTGGGTTTCCGCAGAACTATTACGCCAAACTCTTGCCTTTGCTCATTAGCTTCTGCACCGCACAATATTAAACTATGTAGACCAAGCTTCAAAATATATACTCGACAATGAATTTCTGAAATTCCCAAGGACTTAATTCCATGTTGTAATCCATGGACTAGATTAATATCAATTCAAATTATTGCCAATTTTGATCTAGATTACATTTTGCCGACTTTCTTAACGCATTTAACTTAGTTGAACATATTTACATTACGAGCCAAAAATATATAAAAATGTGTCGTCTTGCATCATGCATTTGGGAAGATCACACACGAGGCTGTAATTCTCAGGTTCGTTGAACATTGTTGCCGTTTGCATTGGTCACAAGCTTTCGCAAAAAGTAATTCTCCAAAGAATTTAAATTTATGAATCTATGATTCATAATTTATGAAAAAATCGCATATACCTCAGCCATCGTCGATGAAGTCTTCGACGCGCAGGCATAAGTTTTGGTTAACGGAGTCATACTTTCGCGGAAATTGTCCATCGTTCACGTACGAAAATTTTAAGCACATGGTTTCCTTAGCCGACTTCAAACATCTTTAGTGTGTCCGTGACCTGGGTATCTTATACCTCCTTCTTGAAGAAAACCGTCGGTTACTTGACTCTTGCATGTCATATGAGCGTGACAATGGTATCAAATGACACCTCGTCATGCCAAGAATACTTAGCCGTACTCAGAAACTAAGGATGGAATAAAACAACGTGTGTAAGTAGCCGTAAACAGGATAGTATTCGAGTCTCTGTGTCGCCGTCGCCCCCTGCAGGGTCGCCGCCATCGGCCACCTAACTTAAATGCCGTGCCCTCCGCCAGATAGCCTGGAGCGCCCGAGTTTGAAGGGCGCCTCACTGCGCGCTTGCCGTCGCGCAACGATAGGAGAGCGCGCGCATCGAGGCACCCTGCAGTGCGGGGGGGAGGGGGGGAGGGGGGAAGCGCGTGTGTACGCGCATGCGTGCTGTCATTCTTCAACGTGTACGGATCCGAAAGCTGCGCCACGGCCTCGCTGATCTTCACTCAGTGTCCGGCCTTGACCAAGCCCAAGCGTGCCGTGGTATCTCAGAACGCATAAAGGCCTAGTTATGCGCCAGCGTAGCCCGTAAGCGTGCCACGCGAGGCAAAGTTCCGCTACAGCGGTGAAAAGTGGATGGGCATATCGTCTAGCGTGTGAGGTACTCAGCGTGATCGGCGGCGTTCGGTGCGCGTTGGCGTGGCCGGCGCGGGAATAGAACCTGTCCTATCTCACATAGAAAGCGCTAGACCCGAGTGCATCACACGTTAGCTTGACTATTCATAATGGGAACAGTGCGAACAAGACGACTACGGAGTGAAAGAAGACAGGACGTAGTCGACTTGTTCGCACTGTTCCCATTATGAATGTATACCAACTCGTTTAACTTGCCATATTAATATAGCTTCACTAGCTTGACTGGCCGGCAGAATGCTGGCCTACAGTTCAGGTGCACTGAACAGAGCGTTCCTAGTTTACGCCTTCGCCAAAAGAAAAAGTTACAGTCAAATTTTACTTTGCGAACATGGGATACGCGCAAGGGTATGGGTGCAGTTCCCTTCTTGTGCATTGCGCATGATATGCTTCAAAGATGCTTTGATTGTGTGTATGTTTGGCGGTTTTTTGAAAGCTTTACTTCTTAGATTGCGTGTTTTCTGTCCGTTTTCAGGTTTTTGTTAAGTGTAAAGTGCGGTTACAAAAGATCATAAGGCACTGTAAGGAAATATAAAGTCTTGATTATTTCAAGCAATTTGGTGATGTGCCATTCACACTATTCATTTTCTCCTTCTTCTCCTGGAGTTTCCTAGGCACGCCAAGCCCGCGCCTCTTGCCGGACTTGTTCAGCTCGTGCCCAGCGCTTGGCGACGGGCACATGCTCTTCGCCCGCTTTGCTCAACGCCACCTGGACTATCCTTCAGGTGGTCTTGCATTGGCGCACGCTGAGCGCGCTCCTCCGAACTTTTACCGGGCTCGTGATTCTCCTCTCCACGTCTAGGCGACTTCTTCCTCCGGCGATCGCTTGCCTCGCGGCAACACACATAACCTCGCACGATTTCAGATACTGGGCACGTACACTTGCGCTTAGAATCACTCGTTCGTGGCACATTTGTGCGCAGGCGCTGCGGCAATATGTGTACACGGCACTGGTGCGGCCAACTTTCTACGCGCCAAGTTGTACAGGGGGCAAATGTTCGGTGATTCGAGCGTCACCGGTGCGACGCTTGTGACTTCGCAGGCCATTGCCTGGAACACTGAGAACGCCACGCTACAAATTGCCCTCCCCCCCTCCCCCAGGATTAGCAACGGCAGCATGCCAACAATACCAGATGTCGACGCTGATGGAGAAGAAATTCACGCGCGTTCAACGGGCCAGGGAACGCTACGCGCGTTCGACGGGCCAGTGAGAGGCCGACACGCGTTAAGCACGCGCCAGCTACGCCATGAAGACGGCCGAAGCCCGCGAGGCCCGTTTCTGCCTCAAATGCGTGATTCGTACCGTGCCAGCCAGGAGCCAAAGCCCGGCGTGTAGCGTTTGGAGGTCCAAGCGGAGGAGAGACACCCAACAAAGATGTGTGGTTGCCGACACTTCTGAAGAATACAACGAGCATCTCAGCCGTTGCAGGAGGCCCAAGTAGAACCGATGGGTGTAATCGTGATTCCACCTGAAATGCGATACCATTAAAATAAGAATTCAGTGAATAATAAACACGAGAAAAAGGGAGTATAGAAACATTTGTTCAAAATTTAATTATGGAATCACTTGAACGACAATGTAACCTCGACCTCGTTTTCTTTAATGTGGACTTGGTTCATACTTTTCTTTTTTTTTTATAGCGAAGATTTTCTTGCCGACTTCCAAACACTTTTTCGTTGGTATCTGGCCTCTAACACTGAACACCTTCAACGGGGCGGTGGCGCCATCTAGGAAATGTGCATCGAAAAAGTAGGTTACCATTTCAAGCACGAAGTTTCGTGCAATAGTTACACGAGGGAACTGTGCCGTTACTGCCGGAAAGGCTGCGAAGAAGGCGATTCAGGCATTATGGGAATACTTGCTATTACATGAATTTCCCTAAACTTCGTCGATTTTTGGCTCTTCATCTTTAATCTTCAATCTCGTCATCTTCAACAAATGTACGACGTTATGAACAATTAAATATTATCAAAACTTTGTGGTGGAATAATTCGGACATACGACCTCTGGCACGCAAGCCTGAATGAAACCATTACGCAACGTACGAGTGCGGGTACAAGTGGCATAGAACTCCCTTTCTCGCGGACATGCCAGCGCCTTCAGAAGCTTGGCGTGCTTCGATCTCCGGTTTCACGAGAGGACATCGACGCATCAGAAACACCCCTAGTGCAACACAATATGTATCACCACTGAAAATTTAAACAAATACATATGTAGGATGCACTGCATATAACTGTGCACACACTTTATGCAGCCTGACTATAATTCACTGCAACTAAAATCATTTCCTCATATAACATGCTGCTCTTTGCTACGAATATTTACACCTCGAAGACCACACTCGATATAATACATAAACACACATGTAGTTCATGAGCCACTCACACCAAGAAGGCTTCGCTTTACGTAGACGTAGTCTGAAGTTGAGTCTGCCTGTTTGGCTAGCGTCTCACTTGCACTAGTTTTAAATTAATAATGCTGACATTTCCAAACTAATGAAATATTCCGCAAATTACGCGTCATTTCGCAGCCTCTTAAAGCAAGAGCTCAATGAGTGCTTGCTGGTCCCTGAGCGGGAAAACGGCTACGCATCCAACAACTTTCAAATTGTGTTTACTAGCGATGTGCACGTCACCCTGCTTTCTATTGCGGTGTGCCAACATTATTTGCGAAGATGAGCCTTCATTTGTCTCCCTATCAAATGCAGCTTGTCTATGTCTCACTTATTACACTTTTCAAGTGCTCGTTAACCGGTTTTGTACCAACGAAATCATTGAAACACCAATCGATGTAGAAACCTTCACCACCATGCAAATGAACCTGACGACCAGTAAATACTAAAATATTTTCTTTAGGAAGCAACAACAGCTGTTCGCCCTTTGTTGTCATATTGTGAAACACTACTGTGAACATTGGAGACAAACAACGCTCAAAAGTTCCCCGATACAAGAGATCCTTTATCTCCGATAAGCGTTATCAGCTGTAGATAAAGCTGTAACAGCTTAAGAAAACATAATTCACTTTCCTATTAGATAGCCACAACTATTCACATATCTAAGCTATTTACTTCACTCCTGCTCATTTCGTTCTCGATTTTCTTTTTTTGTATTTTTTTCATTTGCAAACTTCATGAACATTTTTTATTTGTTGTGCTGTAAATGCCTTAACTACTGTTTTAATTCTACTAATTATTGACTTTACATTATTAGCAGCTTGTGCTACATTTACTTTGCATAATCTTCCACCTAGGGACTACTGCGTTGCTATTTTATGCTGTATAGTTCAACAACTGTGTAGGTTTTCTGACAGGAGGTCCCTTTTCAGCAACATGCTCTGGGACCTCCTTCTGTATACTTAGGTAAGCACGTATTCCACTTATGAAAGAGACAGACTCAAACTGAGAAAGTGCTTATCCGCGCTACCATAACTTCGCTCTTTATTTCTAAGCCGCAAAGTTTATTTATTATATTGCTCCAGCTATAGCATTTCTAGCCCCTTCATTTATTGTCATAGTTTTCATGCAGTCAAACTGTCCTCTGGCTGATTAACGTCTTCAACCGGCAGTGAAGAGCTTTGTTTTGTCGAATTTCGGTGTAATTGAAGGTATTAACAAAATATAAATGCGGGGTTAGCGTCACTGTGACCAAAATATCACAGAGAGACTAGGAAATACTGTGGCGCACCATCTCTGTAGGTGATGTCTAAATCGCACTGGCCAGGCACGGCTCTCTCGGAGCGAATCTCAAAGGCCGAGTTTTCGCGTACTGAAAGTGCCCAAAGCGAACCTAGCAGCCTCAATAAAGTCGCTGCCGATATCTTTTGAGAGCTTCTTTTGCTGTACTTCAAAACATAACACTTACGAGGGCATTGAGCATACATAGGTGTGATAACCAATTCATGAGTAAAAGAAAAATCTTGACAAAATAACTCCCCCCCCCCATGTATTCTGGCTAAGGACCCTAACTTACGTAGACAGCTATTAAGACAATGGTGACATATGTAGTGCGTAATTCTGTGAAATTATCGTGTCCACCAAAAGTGGAAGCTGCTTACTTGCACACTATACATTTGAATATTTGTGTCGTTAGTTCAAATTGACTGTCGGAGTTTTCGATATACCTAAGATTTTAGCCTGCGTGACCTTTCAAAACTAAGACGGCTTGCGTACGCCAAGATTTCCTACGTTCTGATGTCGGGCATATATCTGATTTATACACACGTAAAAAGGGCAACTGTAGAAAGTCATAACTCCTATGTAAATATCCCCGAATCGCCTTGTATGTTTCGACCAAAGTAGCTGCTTTGAGCGTCGTTTTGTTCTCGCTGATAAATACATTTGCGCACACCAATATGAACCAAGCTCGAGGAGACCTTAAACTGTTTTCGTGTTTTTCTGATATGCCCTGACGCCTTCGAACATTTCCTTGATTTCACTGTACTTACCCGTATTCCGCTTCATCGCGGCAGGTTGCCGCTTGGCGCATTTCTTGTATATACTACACGCTACAGGCTACCGTACATCATCAAGTGAACTTACTAAAAAGAGAAACGAAGCAGCAGGTGCTTGTGCATCACTAGTGGAGTGCGGCGGCCGATGTACACGCTGCCCCAAGCCCGACGATACATCAGAGAGCACAGTTGCGACGGTGATAGAGGAGAGAACGTCTCAGATTCAAAGAAACTGCAACGTCACCGAAAGGAGTATCGTGGTACCTATAAAAACAGCCCTAGTACGCATCGATATTAACATGCGCTGTCCTTCCAACCGCACCATTCACACGACCCCGAAGAAACAACCATTTGACTCTGCCAAAAACGTCTCCCTTACTTTACCTGTCCTCCTGGAGCTAGTAAGTTACCTTTGCGCTCAGTACCGAAGACGCTGTAACACAAATTCAGCCTATCTCACCTTCTAATTAAATAACACATTCTTCTTGTGTTCTTTCAATCATATTTTGAACAAGGTCATAAACTAGGACAAGGCTGAGAGATAACGGCAAATGGTGCCAAACATTCTTCCGTATTTCTAGTAGCTCTTCCATGAGACGAAGAAAAATTATGCCTCCAGGAAATACCGTTTAACGAGCATAACAGAATTTGTTCGCCCTTTGCTGCAAAGGAACTAAAAAAACGTAGCGAGTAACGCTATGAGTGAAATGGTGGGATGAATATAGCGGCGTGGGAAGGTGTGTAGCCAGAGAGAGGCCACTGAACAAAGATGCAAAGCCGGATGCTGTATCCGCATAACCCTGTGTCGCCTCGTTTGTAGTGGGGGAGCAGCGCTGCCACTTAACTTACTGTTGCTATATCTGCGGCTGTGGCCGCTCTGGCTAGAACTAAGTGATATACGGCGGTGGAGCGGCTTGCTGGGATGCACTGCAAGGAGTGAGGAGGGAAGGCTGTACAGTGACCTTCGCAGGTGAGACGAAGTCAACGAACTACTCGGCAGCTGGCTGCACCGAGGAATGTCGCTCGGTGTAACGGTGCGCCAGGGTAAGGCGGCTCCGGGCAGCCAAAAGGGCGGGGAAGGGTAACGAGCGTATCCGTGTAGCGTCGAGCGAGCTAGTTAACAAGCCAGTAACAGGAGCATGATGCATCGTGCCATGACAGCTTAGGTGCGCGCAGGTCTTGTGTGGGGCACATCTCCAGGGGTGACTTTTGCACGATGCAAAACGCACACACGTCTGAGGTCTGTGGTATTTGTTTCCTCGTGTCCTTGTTTTATTCGCGCTGTTAAACCTCAATTCTAAATATGAACCCACTAGCCCTCATCAAGATCTTAGTAATGCAAATTCCTGATGTATTTCGATGACATTAGGTATCCTCTGTATATATTTCTTTGGCTTATGAAGCATACTGCAGGGGATTTCAAAGTCAGGAGTATTAACATTGATCGCGCATATTCTAGGTTGTGTTCAGGTCCCCAGGGTCAAGAGCAGCCCGAGGCAACACTTCTCGCAAGTCAGCCGATTGCACGACGCTGCCTTTTTTTCTTTGTCCATCTTCAATATATTTAGATGTCCAAACACCGTCTGTTGTTCATGATATTTTTAGAAGTAGAGCCGAAATTGTGGATAAAGTTATGTCATTACGAACATTATTGTTGAAAACATAGTTGCAAACACAGGCTTCGGAACATTGAGGTTTGTTCCTCAAGGGTGCGATTGGGGCAAGTTGGCACATGATCCGGTTGACAGTTTTACATTTCTTACAGCAGACACAATTTTAAGGTTTATAGAAGCCTCAAGTCTATATTACAAAATCTGTAATTGAAGCTCAGGGATATGTTATTGTGCGTTAAATGTAGGCGTACTATTGTACGATCAACTTCCCGCAGAAAGCAGCAAAATTCAGGAGCTAAGGTCAGGTAGATGCAGAGCTAAATTTAGTGTTGACAGCGATATATTTCTCTAGAAAACATGCCCTGTCTTCCTTCTATTTCTTTGCTACAATTGACCCTGTTTTCGCATCTCCCCTTCTGTCTCTTTAACGTCTGCAAAGATTAGATTTATCGACTTTGGCACCCTCAACAGCTAGTTTTCCTGCGTCGTCCCGAAGGTCAGTGGATTAACGTTAGCTGTCGATGGGCGATTTGGTTATTCACAACCTCGCTTTAGCCGGGACGGCATCCTCCCAAAGTTCTCGTGTATATATAGCTCGGCTGGCCGCCTCGGGACGAAGAACCAACGACAAGCAGCGCCGACACACGGAACGGCGTGCTCTTCTCGAACCAGCCGGGCCACGAACCAGCCGGGCCCTTTCGCTGCCGTTCACCGCTATCATTAACCCTCAGTGGCGATCCGTCCGGCTTTAAGTACTGCCAAGGCAGTAACCGTGGCCGTGACTGCCAGTGATACTTTGTACCAAGCTTGTAGCAGGGCACCTGGCAAAAAGGGCGCACATTCAGGCCCCGTGATTCATGCTCGTCCTTCACTACCGTATATTTCCCTTGCTTCTCGCACCTCCGCCCAGGGTTTTAGCAGCAACGCATAGGCTCTCAATGGATCACTTATGTGGCCGAAGGCCGCTCAAACGGCAGGAAGTGAGGCCACACCCCGATTTAGTAGCTTGCTTGCAAGGTTGGTTTTGTTGAGGTCTAAAGCGATTGCAAGAACTGTGGCTTCCTTGAGACGCAGTAAGACGCGAACAGACGTGGCATTCGGGACCAGAGGGGCAAGAATTGGTGCATGAGTAAGTCAAGCTGACCAATGTAGTAAGTGGGCGATTTATGCCTAATGTAAATCAGCATGCCTTAACGTTGGAAGGGGCTTGCTCGAAACAGCACAGCCGACATAGAACCTTGAACTAGAAACTAGTCAGCGTCAAACAATACGCTCTATTGATTGGGCGCTGGAGTTTCCTTGTGTGTTCATGGCAGGAAGTTTACTCCTGGGCATATCGGCCCCGGTACATTCCTCGCACCCCGAAATGAGGCTGGCCACAATTATGCCCCAGGTTTCATCAACCGGGCGGTGGGAGGCCTCGACCTGAGTTCAGCGAGGGATCACATGCTGACGTTCCACGAAATTACTATGCACTACCGCAAAGATAGACAAACATAAATAAGTGAATCAACTGTAGCAGGTTACCTGGAGACAGTTGCAGGTTGTCTAATTTGCCAACCCTTACAAGTATTCAATAATATATCCTGGCTGTTTCTGGTCTAAATGCGAAAATTGCGACGCCCATTAAGCGGACCTTACACATATCGAACGACTGCCCTGGGCAGTCGTTCAATATTTCAAAGCCTAAGGCGGAACTCCTACTTTATCACACATCTGACTGGGAGGTAGCGGTGTCTAGCTCGGATCCGTGGTCCAGCTGCCGACCGTCAACGGGGTTTTTGTAGATCTCCGAACGTCAAGGGCTTACGGCCACCTGACGCCGCCTGACTGAAAAAAATAACCCAGTATATCAGAGAACTCTACCTTCTGACGGAAATTAAGATTTTTCATCTGTTCTTGGGCAGCAGATTTCCACGCAACGAAGAGAGCCAGAATACCGGCTTTGACCGCGAAACTGCTTACGAACCTCACCAACACAGCGAAAACTACCAATAGAGTGTGGGGCCAGGAGTCAAACACAATTTGCTGATAATTTCGCGTAAAAGCGGTTGAAGGCAACACGGCAATTCACTGCCAACAGTGACTAGGTGGTTCCGAATGCGCAATGAAATCAGAAATTCGTCGTTGAGGCCTTGCTCAAGTTCGATTCAGTCACGGGAGGTCTCGGGAGGTCTCGATTCAGGCACGGGAGGTCTCGATTTGACAATGATACCTTTAATTTCAGAGGTATAGAACTCACTAGCCAATCTGGTAGCTCGAATCTGCCTTGACTTACGATTCCTCTAGAGTCCTTCTTTAAACGCGAAACTTAGAAGGCACAGCTACGTCAGCTACATCATATATTCAAAGCATAAAACAAATGCTAGAGAAGGATGGTGCAAGCGCAAACAAATTTAAGCTCTATTGGCACCTGTCAAATCGCCACCGGGAATTATTCGTCGTTAGAAGGCACTTCTTAACTTTACTCAATTCATTTTGTCTGAAGAGTGCTCATTTGCATAACAATGCAGACAACAAAAGTATAGGGGGCGAACCCATGTATAAGTGTACCAAGAAAAATAAATTGTGGAGAGAAGACGGCATAATTTGCGTCGAAACACTTTTTAATCTTTTAACCTTGTTAACTTTTTCACCTTTTTAATCCTTTGTAACTGAAAACACTCCTTAACGAAGAAAGTAATAAGTATAATCTACTTGGACATCTGTCACTGCTGTGTGCTACACTAGGGCTCTGCAAAAAGTTATCCGACAGGTTATTTCGACATTTCCTGCTCCCTTTGGAGCTGCTACATGAGTGGTAGAGAAATATGGCTGCCCCTTCCTTTTATTTTATTTGTTTCTTTTCTTTTGCTCGTGAGAAGTGACACCGGCGGGACTTGGAAGCAGCGCTCGGCGACAAACACGTAGTAGATCATGCATCTCTGTAGATTACTGCAATTTTTTTCTATTTCATGGCTTCTTAACACGAACCAGAGACCTTGCATACTGGCACAATACGCGGCGAAAAAGTAAAAAAAAAGGAAGGAAGTGGTGGTCTCCGCCTCTTATCACTCTTTCCAAAAGCGCATGTTCGCCACAATTCTGCAGCCATCCGCCCATGCTTGCAGAGCGACAAACGCTAACAGCTGCAAAAACTTCACCAGCTGAACTGCGAGCGAGGCCAGTTCTCGCAACAAAAATAAGCTTGTGAGCGAAAAAACCAAAGCGATGAACGCCACCGGCACGCACGATGTGACAGCAGAGGTTGAGCCAATGCAGAAAAACGCGAGAAAAAAAAAGAGCGGGCGAATTGCAATGAAGAGTGAGAATGAGGAGGGTCTGTAGTTTGCACGATGAGGTAAAAGAGCAAAATAAGGGGTGAGCGCCCGGCACGAACTTGGTCAAGCGTGTCCCCCGACGTCGTCAACTCTAGTGGCGTTTGTTCGTCGAACAAGCGTACGCTTCGAGTGTCGCTCTCTGCGAGTTACAATTTCCGAGAGCTCAGCCAGACGTCGCGATTAGACAGTCTAGACTGCGCCCATCAGCTCTTACCATTGACGGGTCTGCGCGCTCCGAGAGAGACAATGTTTCTCTACTGAATCTCAACCCCCGGTCCTGTCATATATTTTCTTTGTGTTCTTCGCTCCCTCCGAATACACCCATCGCTCAGCTGCGCTGAAGAGTGGCAGACAAATTCTCGGCGGCACCCATCGTACCCTTCCACACAACTGTTTCCTTCCCTGACAGGACGAGTGTAAAACGATAAACGGTTTCATGGTTGCATACAGGATGCCCCCTTAGAGCGTTTCTTGCACTCTGTGCACAGGCCTTGCTTTTCGCAAGTCATGACCCGAACTCCGCATACAGCCTCGTTTTGCTTTTGAGGCCGGAAACAACGGCTAACGCTTGTTGCTGACTTGAAGCACTCGAAATCTGTCCTCTGTATAAGGGCGAAAGCAAAAGTTCTAGACACAAAAGGCAACGGAACATTGCAACGAAAACCAAAGAAGTAAGAAAGGAAATAAAAACAACTTCTTCAGAGTTTGAATGTCACAGGTGAGGTTTTGAAGAAAGAGCGAGGTTGATGACACAAGAAATTGCGTGAGCTTTTTTTTTAAGACCAAGTCGGGTGAGTAAATACGCACGAATTGCGTTTGGTGTAATTTTTTTTTTTTTGGCCTGAATAACGAATTGCGGATCCCACCAGGCCTTTCGATATAACACGTTTGCTTCCATGTTTGTCCAACCATATGATTGTTTGCCTAGAGTTTTCAGAGCTAAAACAACATGCCGCACGTAAATAAAGGCTTCAATCTATAATAATTTTCTCGTTTCGAACTTTAGTGAAACTTACGTGTTGTTGCTCTTCTCTATTCTAATGTTAAAACAGAAACTTTAAGAAGTAAATAATTTTTTATTTCTTTTACGCATAGCCGCTAAAATATTTTTGGTTGTTTTGAAGGCTCCCTACCCAAATTAAATGTTTCCGCACATGAAGTAGAGTGCTGTTGTTAGTAAAAACAAGGGAAATAATGAATTGCAGCGTCACCTAGGGCGCTATGATTTGATTTGCGTTACTGCTATTTACATACGCAAGGTTGCGTGGCACATGATCTGGAGGCGATTCCACGGGGTGGATGAAACAAAGTCCTGTGCTTTTGCAGGGGTGTATGAAGTCGCCAATAGGCTAGTCATAACCCAAAGCACTCCCTCGCAGGCGGCCACTTCTGTGCTCTTCACATTGCTTATTTGTTTATATGGTCGGATGTGTTATATATATAAATATATATAAATATATATTATACAGAGAGAGAGCGAGAGATACACATACACCTTTTTCCGCGGTGACACGCCTAGTGGCAGTGCAATAAAATTAACTGTCTTACACAGTAAGCTTCATACCCGTCGCAGAGTGGCGTAACTGGTCATTTTGCACGCGCTAGAGATGAAAATTTGAACCCATCACAATGGTTATTCACTATTGAATTTATCCAGCTTTTCTCGATTACGAATGAACAGCAAGGGAACAAGAAACGAGGGACGCTAGTCATCAAGTGACTCCAGTTAACGACCAACGTTTCTCCTTTCCTGTTTTCTTCGTTAATAAAAAAACGCTGAATAGATTTATTATAGTCAGTTATCCAGTTAGCCCAACATCCTGCATTAACTCCTGCTTTCTCTTTGTAACGAAGTCTGCCTAAAAATAAAACCAACCTTGGTCTGATTGCGGGGTGCAAATGTATTTTAGCGCACGGGCACCTTCCCTAGAAAAGTGAACCTGTCTCCTGTCAGTGAATTTAGTTGCGACTGATCCTCTTCATTCCTGCCCTACTGTTACTTCCCTTTGCTTTGCGTACTTAACACCGTAATGCTTGCACGCTGGTACGCATGCCATCCGAAGTAACGCGGAATGTTCTGTAAACGTCACCTGATTCGAACAAACGGCTTGTAACGTAGAACAGCACGGCTTCTAACACGCTCTTCTATTTGTGACAGGATGACAAGACGCAGACAGCATTTGTAAAGATTCTTGGAATTGGGCAACGAGGTTCAATCCTCACATGCTGAGGAAATTTGTGTTACATTTCGTTTTGAAAATTTGTCTTTTTACAAGCCTTGGTAGCCTCTTAGCGCATGAAGGGACATTGTCGGAGTCGAATAAACCAAGGCAGCATGTTTCGAATTTATATAAACATGATTTTGTTCCAGAGCAATGTGTGGTTTGCTTTCGCGACATTGAAGTGCGTTATAAAGCAAAAACGAAAAATCAAATTGGGCTCAAATTAATTTAAAGAACTGAGAGCCGACGAGTGTACCCATCTTCTTTATTTTTTAGTAGTTTGTTTTAACGCTAGTCAACACAGAACTGTCACGTGTGATCCTGTTTACAGGGATAGCAATTATATGGATACTCCAGGCGCATTTCTGCCATCGCTGTTGCCGTGATTTTACGCACGAAGTCCAAGGGCGATAACCGCGTCGCCGCGTCGCCTTATGCTGTATGTGCGAGTGAAAGCATGCAACGGTTAGCCAACAATGGCGACTCAATTTCGCGGATGCATGGCAGGAAAGCGGGAGAAAGCGCGCCGTATGCCATCACGCGCAAGTCACCAGTGGGAGGGGTAGGAGTGGGAGCGTTTTACGCCCGTGTCTGCTGCGTCGTAGCTTAGTGGCTACAGTGTTAGGCTGCTAAGCAAGGCGTTGAGGGATCGAGTCCCGGTAACGACGGCCGCACTTCGATAGGGGCGAACACAGTCGCATACTTAGATTTAGGTGCACGTTAAAGAATCCCTGGTTGCCCGAAATTCCGGAATCCACCACTACGGCGTGCCTCATAACGATATTGCGATTTTGGCACGTAAAACGCCATAACTTAATTATTTTTTTTCGTCGAGAATGAAAGGTGGTTTTGGTGTAGTAATAGAGCATCTAGTCCATAGCTGTACGTTTCTTGGTGCGAAGTCACATAAATGTGTGAACTTCTGTTGTCATTTCCTCTTTTCCGAGACTTCGAACGTAGTGTAACAAGAAGCCGTTATGTTACAGGGAGGCTTTATGTTAGGGGAATACGCCGATACCCAGGTCCTAACTCCTTAGCGCATTAAAAGTTGAAGTTCGGGGTTTTCTCGATTTTGTTTTTCATGCTGTTGTTTCAACGTTATGGCTATAATTGTTAGGTTTTACTTAAATGTGCTGTTCATGTTTTTTGCATCATTCTCCTGTACAGGGTTACTTTCTTTATGCTGCGAGGAAATAAAGATACAGCGCGGAATTCAAGGCATGGGCGTAATAAGGGACATGGGCAGTTTTCCGTAGCTTGAGTTCTTTGTAAACATTTTTATACCATGTTATTATAGTTAATGCGGTTTACTTCAGTTTCTCTCATGGAACTTAATACTTTGATGTAATTATACATGTCTCTGGAGTTTACCACATGATTGATTTGGAGACCAGTCAGGTCTCTCAGCAGTACAAATGAAGCCATCGGGGGCAATATGTGTGCATAACACGTGCTGCTGGCCACCCTCTCCAAAAGTGAAGGCTGGCAGTGCTTGGATCACTTCCTGTTGGTACTACTGCATGTGCTGTATTGACTACTTCAGGCGTGCTGCAATGTCGGCAAAGTTAGGCAAGAACACCGACCAAACATAGGGCAGGCCACAGTGGTAATTCGCTGTTTTTCTGCATTACACAAAATATGATAGCACTTGTGTTGTTGAGTAGTATAAATTATGCGCTGCCAGTGAAATAAAAGAACTTGATAAAACACTAAAAATTTTGAAGTCTCAGCCATATGTAAAGGTAAAATATATTGTGTTGTGGTCGCAGCTGTTAGTAGAGTATATAGGTATGTGAAACAAAACCCTAATATTTATTGGAAAATATATTCCATTCAGTGTGTTTTACGTATTTAAGTTTGTTTCGTTGTTTATTTTTTTACAGAAAGTTGCAGTTACATATCAGTATTTGTTGGCCAGGCTGATGTAAGCAGACGTAAATAAATGTACGGTTTTGCATTACAATCAGTTGACAAAAAGAAATTCAGGTTTACAACACTTCAGCTCCTGATAAGAATTGCCAGTGTCGTGAGTTGGGCTATCACAAAAATACTTGCTTCAACTCTCATCAAAATATTTGCTTGTTTAGAGGAATTTAGGGCAGAGTATAATTATGTTTAGGCCAGCAAGGGCGATTGCGCTGCAAGCTTTTAAAGCCTTATTTGCTTGATTGCCTGTACATTCTTGCATTTTTTGTGTAACTTTTTGTATTTTATATGAATGTGAGTGTGAAATAAAAAGTGGTTGAAAATCAATATTCCCGCATTTTGTATTGCACCGTCTTTGCTTACGTACTGTTATGTCCGGCTAGAAATATCCTACATTGTTATTTTAAAGTTGCTTGAATTTTAACGTTGCCTGAAAGCACAACGGATAATTAGAGAAGTAAATTAGGTTATCAGGACGTTACATTGATGCTCTTTCTACCAATGTAATGAACGTTCTCCTAAACTTTTCCAAACGTGATGGTTTAACTTTGCCTGTTGTTCAAAAAGAGGTCATTAGCAGCATCCATGAAACGGTATGCATCACATTTGGGCACGTTCAGACAACGGTTCAGCAAAATTTTACATAATTGGGATGAAAAATTAGCAGGTAGGGGATGAATTGTTCGCGCTATGACCTTATGCGGTTAATACACAAAGAAAGCGTCTTACGGACCTTGGTACTACGTCTTTCAAGGCACTTCCATTACCTGTCTAATTGCACTTAATATTCTTGAGACCACGTTGCCGGCGTGCTCAGGATAGCCTTATGAGGTGGACATTCTTTCCTAACCAAATGCACTAGTAAATGTTTACTTAGGTCCGTTTATATGGGGCCACACATATGGAGTATCTTCATTAAGGCGCCAGCAATATTCCTTTCTTTCTTTCTTTCTTTCTTTCTGTCTTTCTTTATTTATTTATTTATTTATTTATTTATTTATTTATTTATTCGTCTTTGCCTGTATTGCTTCAAATCAACAATTCCGTCTGTAGGCATTGATATCTACGATAACAGTGCATTAAATACCCGTAATGCAGTATGTATTTCAGATCAACTTCCGCATTTGATGACCTTGATAGTATAGTCTACCGACAACCATCGTGACGCTTCAGTCTTGCGCACCAACATCCATCCTGTTCTCCATCATTATTCATCCCATACCTTCGTTTAGACTAGTATTCTGTTGCCGCTCCTCCCAACTTCGTGCCACTTATTTACTCTTCCATGCCATCTGCGGTAAAGCCCACTGGCACCACCTGCTCGGACTAAACCAGACCTATAAATCAAACACCACGCGAAAACTAAAAGGTGAAGATGCAGGGGTACCAGCAGTGTGTCGAAGCAGCTAAACGATCTTCGCACCTCGCTGGGTCCGTTAATCCGTCTTTGACTGTGAATAGTTGGTTATTCTCGCAAGTACTCCTTGCATCACCACACACGTACAACATAAATGGGCTTCGTATACACACAGTATTTGCTGAAGCAGAGGAACTCGCTCACTGTTCGCCTCCAGCGTTTTTTCGCGGCCTGATTGCGAACACACAACTGGAAGCTTCTGGGCGAAGTTTGGAGTGAGAGCCTCTGCCCCTGGGGGATTTGCACTTCTTCCCGCCTCTGCTGAACTCGGAGCCAGTTCCGTCGCCACAGCCGCAAGTGATTTTTTCGCACAGCTTCGGCCCGCTCTGCAATAGTGAACTGGCAAATTCGGCCCCGGTCGCGCCGTGCCTGCCTCACCCATCAGAACGCCCATCCGTTCAGCGTAGAGACGGCCGACCTTCCCAGTGGTGATTCATTTGCGCAGAAAGAAAAGAGCGAAAACAGAAAAAGCCCAGCCAGATCCAAACCAGTCCTTTGCGAAACGACCTCATCACCTCCTTCCCGTGGCATACCCTTTCCTCCCACGCCTTCTCCGAACTCACGTGTCAATCCTGGCGAGAGGACCAAAAAAAAAAATGAGAGAGAAACTGAGAGGACGTGAGCTATGTCATTTTTTATGCAGGCTTCTTGTCATTGTTGCTGAGTGCAACCGTTTCCCCTTGTCTTTCCTGCCCCATTCTCGACGGCACGGGTCAGACGCTGGCAGTATTTACGCTTCGGGGCTACGACCGTTCTGACATGACTGCGTGACAGCTCGTATACGAGCCGGTCGGGCTTCAGCTAGCGGCCAGCAAAGGGGCGAAAGAGAACAATCCTTCTCAGTCAGAGCCGCCTGCTCAGAGCGCTGTTGTGGTTGGCTGCGTGCGCCTCCACGAGCTGCTTACTAAAACTTGGTCTGCCGGAACAGGCTGCGAGAGGGGCGTTGTGGACGAGAGAAGGAGTTGGTGGTGTAAGGCTAGCTTTATAAACTTGTATCCTGTATGCACACCGTCCGTCAGTGCTGCCGGGGTGGTACATTGTTGCCCGTTCGCCTTGGTAATGCGCTCGCCCCTAGATGATACGGGAAACATTTAAAAGAAGGACAGTAGACAAAGGAAGGAAAAGTGGGGTGACTAGACCGTGGCGCACATTCTTAGGGGAACCTTTGAGGCTTATTTCGATGAAATTCAAGTAATTGTCCTATTCGGGCGATTTGTTTGCGCGCCGCATTTATTGTTTCCAGTTAGAAGTTCGCTTCTCGTTCTGGATTAAAAAAATCATTCCGGTTATATTTACCTTTTTTAAAAAGCTGTCTGCAAGGATTGCAAGGAAGACTTTCGTTGCCTTTTTTCTTTGTATTGCTTGTGCTTGTCACATGGTCTAAATACGAAACAGGCAAGCAAACTATACTATAAACGCCTTCCAGGAACATTCATGCAAGAGTCTTGTCTAAATAATGCGAGCCATATTTCGCAAGTCCGTCAAATGACTTTGTCGTCTGTGCTAGGTAACGTGCCACACAAGCACATGATTGCCTAGCATTCTTCTCGTCATGCCGGAGTTGTCCGCAAGTTTAAATGAACTTGAACAACATCGAACGTATATATCGGTGCCCATCGTGCCATGAGATAGGCTCTGATGTAATCCACGCAATTTTTGTCAGATTCCCTGAGCAAACACACTAGTGCGAATGCTACGTAATATCCCTTTTCTGTGACGTATACAATGTGGTCACCGTAAAATTCGGACTTTTATTTTTCGACTATCATGGCGTTTCTCGCTAATCCATCCTTTGTTAGACAAATTCTAGGAGAGATCTTGTGAAGAATAATTTGTTCAGGTTACCGTGTAGCGGTTAGAGGTTTTGTCTACTCCCTTCGGCTATCTACGCGCATCTGCCACCGTTTGTCGAGGCAATGGCCGCAAGCCGACAAAGCTTCATCCTGGATGCTGTTCAGCACATTTAGCATGGCTCTTTGGATCGCAGCCACGTCTTCATGACGCTTCCCTTCCCTCTCAGCGACCAATTTCATACAAAAATGCAAGCGAAATCAAAGCGCGACAGGGTGGGTGAATATGGGCGATGTGGTATGAAGCAATATGGTGTTTGGCCCATTACTCCTATAGTGATATAGGAGTGTTGGGCCTCTCGTTGTTGTCCAACGAGAGCCACTGTATAGGTAACCACCCAGAACGGGGCCGCCGCTTGGTGCTGTAGTTTTAGTACGTAAATGTTCATGTTTCGGTTTTTTCTCGAAGGAGATACTATTGCTAGAGCAAACCTCCACTATACAAAAAATTGCAATCGACATTCTCTTGGTCGATTTGTTTGTGGGTCATAGTGACAGCACTAGCTTTGAGCTCCAGCAATGATATTTAACAGAAATGCGAGATCACATCTCACCGTTGACAAAAGTTCAGCAGAAATTGTTCATTAGGATTTATTTCTGTTGGCCCCTCAGTGTTAGGACTCACAATTTCGTTGCGTCAAATTTGATGAAGCACACGTCGGTTTAATTGAAGACCTTCTGATGTCATTCGTACCGTAACATGGCAAGCACATGAAGCAAATGCCTGACGCATTCCAAATTTGAAGCGGTGCGTGCCGTTGATGGGTAGCTGACTCTGGAGATCGGCTTGCGCAGAACCTCTGCCCTCCTTAAGCGTTTGGCACCATTCAAAGATCACGGTTTCTTGTGAATGCTTTGTCACCTTATACGTGCTGAATCATCTTCCACGTAAACAGAGGTTTCCCCTAGCCCGATGCAGAACAATGTTAACCTCCTGCTCGGAATGTCTGGCCATCACCTTCCACTGTCGAACCTTCCATTGTGTGCGTAACTGTGCTCTCTTTTTCTCGTTATCCCATATCCCCATAGCCTACTACGTGTCGCTTTTCTCGGCTGGATGCTTCTGGACATTTCTGGTACAAGACTGCACCTGTCCGATAGTGTGAGGCGTCGGTATTCAGTTCAAAGGATAAAGTGAAATCTGGTATGCGTAGAATAGAGCCAGCAGAGATTCTGTGCACCAGATCACGGTAGACTCTCGCACATTCCTCATCCCACTCAAATGGAACTTCTTTCTGCGTTAGGCGCGTGAGGCACCTTGTTTTGATGGCAAAGTCTTTTATGAAGGGTCTGAAATGTCCTGCTAATTCCAAAAACCCACGCAATGAGTGTACGTCATATGGTTTTACCAGTTGGGATATCCTCTCGATGGACTCTTGTTTCGTGCTTTTGGTAGTCCCATCAAAGACTCTTCCAAGAAACACAACTTTTCTTTGAAAGAACGCACTTTTCTTAAAGTTAACCTTGAAGTGTGCCAAGCTCAAGGCATTTAATACCTGGGACAGGTGTTCCTGATGCTCCGCCTCTGTTTTGGAGAAGACGATAATATCGTCTATGTAGACGTTACAAAAGACACCTAGGAAAGGCTTCAGGACTTCGTTCATAATCTTCTGGAACCATGCTGGTGAGTTTTTCCAGCCGAAAGGAAGCCGGTTATACTCTTACAGGTCGAAGGGCGTGATAAAAGCAGTGTACATTTTTGTTTCTTTGGTTAGCGGGATCTGCCAGAAACCTTTGCACAAGTCAATACGTGAAAAACATCGGCAACCACCTGTCTCATGTATAATCGTGTCTATCTTCGGCATGGGAAATGGTATAAGTTCTGTCTGTAGCTTGAGAACCCTGTAATCTGTGCACATTCTGAAAGTTCCATCTTCTTTCGGCGCAATAGTTATGGGAGAGGCGAAGGGTGACACAGAAGGCCGGAATATATTGGCGTCTAGCATCTCCTGCAATTCCTTCTTCTACCATATTTTGCGCTCTCTTGACATGTTATAAGGTGATTTTCGGATGACGGTTTTCTCGGTTAGTTCGAAAGGCACCTTGTGTGACGTCATCGCTGGTGGATAGCTTCCTATGCATACCAGTTCAGGATAGGTCGTTGCAATATCCTCCGCGCACTTGACAACTCCCAGGTTATCTTTTCTATTCGGCTGTGTCTCTTTCCTTGATAGTCCTTCCACTAAAACCGCATCGTCCGAGTATACGTTGATCTTTAGTTTCTTCATATGTGGTCTGGATAGCAGAAAGTCATACGTCACCCCCTCAATCACCAGTACTTCACTCTCTATTTCATGACCTTGGAACTCAATGTTTACTGAGGCCCATTGATTATGCATTGTCACTTTTCCATCGTAGCCTTGCACCCGTAATACTCTTCCACTATGCAGGTGACTTGCATCTACCAGCTTGGCATTTATTATAGACACAGAAGCACCGCTGTCAACCAAAGCCATCATATGTCTGTTTCCCACTTTGACAGGGATGTGAAGTAGGCTAGAGCAAGTTAAATAAACATTCTCAGTTGTGGTCATCGGGTCGGACTGGTCACCCTTGTTTATAAGTTTTTTGTCGTCGGAGTCTTCAGCGTCCGAAAGTAGGGGGACAGGGTCGCTGTCGATGTTATTCACCCGACCTCTGGGTGCGCGCCAACCCAAGTTCTCTGTGCCGCCTGCAAGGCGGCGCGGTTCTCGCTGATTACGGCTTGACCAATCCGCGCCGGACCGTGTGAAGTGACTGTATCTGCACATGCTTCAGGACTTGCGCGTGCAGTCCGTGCATTATTAGTGCTACTACGGCAGAAGGAGGAAGCATAGGCTCGGCCAGCTTTAAAAGGCGGCGTTTGTCAAAGAAATACTCGACGAGGGAGCCTTGCTTGAATTTGAAATTAAGCACGGCGTCCCACCTTTGCACTCGGTTGCTTCGGTATGTCGTCAAGAATTTTTCTTTCCACTGATTCCAAGAGTTGCCAGCTTCTTCAATAATGTGCAAATCATACCACTTCCGTGCAACACCGCTTAAGTAACTACGCATGTTAGTAATCTTGTCCTCATTAGAGTGCCAGTTGTTCTTCCCAGCAGCATATTCATAGAATTCAAGCCAACCTTCTGGACTTGAAGGCATGCCGTCGAATGCATCGGGTTCTACAAATTTAGTCACCGGCTTCTCAGCGTTTAAAGAGCTTATAAGCGATGTCAACAGCTGGTTTTGTTGCGAAATCTGTTCTTTTTGTAGCCGAAGAGCTTTCAAAACGAGGCTCACCTCTTTCGTCGATGACTGTGATCCAGAGTCCTTTCGACGCATCGGTTGAAGAACTAATTCGTCGGAGATCGCCAGACGCAAGTTCACTTTCACAGCACCTTTCCGACGTAGTTCATCAGTGTCCATGGAAGCCTCCTCTAAAACCAGGTTCACGAGTTCTGCCGAGTTGAGTTCGTGAGGAAGTTCCACCGCTGGTTCATCTTCAGCTTGCTATCTCGAAAAGATTATCTTCTCTGCGGAGGTCTCCTCAAGGAAAAATGTCACCCACATGTTGGAGTGCGCTGTCGGCTGCGCCAAAATAATGTAGCGTTCCTAGTTAAAGGACACAATAGACGGAAAGTATTGCTATGGAACTGGCGTCCATCTTGTCTACCATTTTATTCTCACTTCCCTCTTCTCTTCTCCTGAGCCCAGACTCCTGCGCTTCTTCATCTTCTATTCCAAGGCTCATACCACATCATGTGTGTGTGTGCGTGCGTGTGTGTGTGTGTGTGTGCGTGTGTGTGTGTGTGCGTGTGTGTCTGTGTGTGTGTGCGTGCGTGGGTGCATGTGTGTGTGCGTGTGTGTGTGTGTGTGTGCGTGTGTGTGTGCGTGCGTGTGTGTGTGTGTGTGTGTGTGTGCGCGTGTGTGTGTGTGTGTTTGTGGAAACCTTTCCAAGGCTATGTCGACTCTCAGCACATACAAATCGTCGCAAAAGCACCCATTTGTTTTGTTTAAAAGTTACCGAAAATGAAGTAAACAATCAGCCTTGGAAGTTTTCTGACAAATAATGTGGCATTCACTTTCATTATTATGATATATTAGCAAAACGCATTACGTAAATGCAAAGGGGAGTGACTTGAGCTAGTCGGTGTGTTTGGGAGGCATGGAAATAGTCGGAAAATCAACCGCGCTTGTGGGCTCTTTTTCTCCGCACTCGTTTTTTGCTCTGTTTCCAAGTCCCCTCCGCACACGCAACGATTGGTATTGTTCATATGTCCCATAGATAATAAAGAATTTGCTTAAATTTATGGTGGAGGTCACTCCCCCTTGCAATTATTTTCGAGCGTTTATACTTTGAAAAAATAATACAAGCGAAGTAACTGAATTGCTAGGCAGATAATGTGATTGATTGATTCGCTTACATAGTGTACGGAAATGACTAGAACGTGACGGCGATATTGTAAAGTGTGTGTGTATGTATATATATATATATATATATATATATATATATATATATATATATATATATATATATATATATATATATATAGTTAAGTTGAGTCAGAAAAGGCAGTTGAACTAATGGAATTATTTAAAGTAACTTCAAGTGGGCGTATTTCAAGTTCAGTATACTGCTACCTTTTACTAATGCGCGGATAATCGATGACATGGTCAGGTTAATCACGGTATTTGGCGCAGTATACAGTTAGCACCGAAGCACACAAAAGATAGCTCCAGTAGCTAGCGCTACATGAGGGACTGCATGGGTAGTGATGGCATTTCTTATATTTGTGCACTGTATACCGGTGGCCTATGACCACGCACACATGCTGATTCCAACTAGCTCATGAAATTAACGCGATCAAGGGGTAGTGCTCGTGGGAGTAGTGTTGCGTCAAAATAGGCCCAGCAACACCATCATCCAAACTTGTTTCATGATCTAGTGCCCAAAAGCCAGGTTAGGGTGGATAGAAATCAAAAGTGATGGGTAGCCAAAGTACGCCCCATTAGAACTGCAAGCAAGAAAGAAGGTAACCCTTTTGAAGTGTGAGTTTCGTTGGCTCTAGATCGGGGCTCTGAAAGGAGCACTCAGGATAGGACAACAGAAAGAGTTGAAGTTGATAGCATCGCCCCTGACTGAATTCATTCATTTCGATTTAAATGTACAGCAACCAGATATTTGGCACTGCACAACCCATTCGTTTCTACAGTGAGGCTGCTTATGGCTACGGTTCCATTGATTTTTTTGTGCCCGTCAATAGATGTTCGTGTGCAAAAACTCAGCTTCCGAATTTGATGCAAAATCACTTCATTCCATGCAAAAGCTTATATGTCTGATAACTTGCATGCGCATTTTCAGTAGATTAATTATCAATAGGCACCGTTTTTAGGATCAATAAACTCTCAGTTGCATAATTTTTTTTGGCTTGCTTACGCGGGTATGAGCAGTTGCTGAAGCGGGTTTGAGCCCCTCATGGTCGTACGTGACGGACAAATTTCTCGTTGGGTAGGTATAAAATTGCTTACGCATCTAATAACAGAGGTGATACGAGAATGTGTGTGCTTACCGATCGTCACGATGTCGACCGATCAGGACACTTAATGTCTTCGTGCCTTTCTTCAAAATTTTGTGTCACATCTGTATCATTGGCTGAACAGCTTCACTGGTAATCCACCTACACAGAGTGGAATTGCTCATGTTTTTATTTTAATGCGTAAGCATTCCTTGGCGAGCGCCCCGCGCTGTCACACGAAAAGCGTACTGCCTTGTACCTGCATAAAAATGCGTAATTTGTAAATTAATCGTAATGAAAGTGTAAATGTAGATGAACCATAGCTTTTAAGCGATAAGGGACAACTTAAAGCAAAAAAAAATTTAATACAAGGAAAATATCGAGACAGATACATAGAGATCCTTAGAAAATGCAAGGGGAAGTTCATAGTAGGGGTGGGGTAAATCAAATTTGGGGGTGAGTCAACTTGAAATATGGGTTTCGGTCAACTTGAAATTCGGAGGTGGGCCAACTTGACATTTGGGGTGGGCCAACTTAATTTTGGGGGTGGGCCATTTGAAATTTGTGGGTGGGCCAACTTGAAATGTGCGGTGGGCCAACTTAAATTTTGCGGGTCGGCTAGTTTAAGATTTCTACCTGGGCCAACTTGAAATTTGGGCCTGGGTGGACTGAAATTTGGGAGTGGGCCAAGTTAAACTTGGGGTGGGCCAACAGAAATATCGGGAGAACCAAATTAGGTTAGAGGTTGGGCCTACTGGATATATGAAGGTGGCCCAACTTAAGTTTGTGAGTGGGCAAACCTATATTCGGGGGTCGGCCAGCTTGAAATTTGGAGGCGGCGCAACTTAAATTTGGAGGTGGGTCAGCCTAAATTTGGGGACGGGCCAACTTGAAATCTAGGGCTGGGCCAACTTGAGATTTCTTGGTGGCCCAATGTCCAATTGAACTCTTCTGAGTGTCCTTCGAAACTATGAACACTTTGCGGGCATGCGAGCGCGTTCAAACGCTTGCAGCGTCTTCATAGGGCTTTAGCAAGGCGTAGTCAGAACGCAGGCGAGAGCTTGCGTGGAGAGAGAGAAGGAGATTCTTGATGATGGAAGGAAAGGTTGGGGTAAAGTGCAGCGCACTAACTGTCTCTCAGCAGAGGACACCTCAACCGCGCTACACAGGGGGTAGGGAATGAAAGTAGAGGGAGAGAAAGAGCAGCAGAAACAGCAGCACGCCGCGGAAATGTACAAGGAATGCGCGCATAACACAGGTTTACGAGAGCGGTTACGTGTCATCGCGGCGATGCACTCTCCCCTCATGCAACGCCTCCCACTACTGCTGCAGCTGGTGTCCCGTTTCGACCATTCTCCTCCGTCGAGGCGCGCTCGTGCCTGGCGTTCTGACTCAACTGGTACGATTGCATTGCACAGGCCGGACGCGGCTAGGAAACCCCGCAAGTGACTACTAAAGTCTAAGCATTCTTTGCCACTGGAAAGGTCATGGGTAGGCGCGCATAATCTAGGAAAAGCAAGTAAGCAAAATTAAGCAAGAACGAAGTCACAGCTGAGCTAAACGCTGCTTACGAATTGGCAGACAATTATCAAAATTTCTGTAGTTTGTTTTTAACTAGACCTTCGATTGTGTTGCTGTGCGTTCCGGCATGCTCCGTTATCGTTTGTTGCAGTCGTAGTCGGCAATTACAGGAACGAAATAAATGCGTGCTCGGTTTCTAGAGCGAGCGTGGTGGAGGCAGAGCAACTATCGATAGCGGTAACCATCACGATGAAACCACACTGTAAGTGCGTCATAGTCCTGACGGACTCTGAGACTGCACTTTGAGGGACGCACAACATTGCATTTTGAGTTTAACGTGCCAATTCGCACGGTGCATGCGCACGTGTAGACTCTGGCCATCAATCATTACGCGGTAATCAGTAGGCACACACGGGCTACCATGCACGCACCCCGGGAGCCGCGAGAGGGACGCGACGAGCAGTTTCACCTTCCAACCAGTATAATTATTACATAATTATTACGTGACATATAACTGCGTGTTATAATACATAACCCGTAGCATAACGCCCTCACGCGGGAGGAAGCTGTAGCATGGCAGAAGCTATAAACCAACACGTAACCACAGTTTAGTGTGTACGCGCTCAGCACGCTGCACTGTATTCTTACGGCACGTATAAAGTCCAACGTAGCGTGAGCGCGCACGCGCACATGCTGGCGCGTTGGCGAGGACAGCAATGTCTGTAGTTCGACGCACATGCGCAGCCAACGTAACCGTACGAAGCCAAAGCGCTCCGACGTGGCCGAAGTCGCGTTGGCTTTTGCTCTATCCGTAGGTTGGTTTGTAAGTTTTTCAGTGCAGATAGCGACCTCACTTCGTCCGCCATTCCGTTGCTCAGCGGTAAGGCGCCAAGCACTGGGAACGTAAAGATGAAAATAAAGCCAACCGCTTTCGCAGTGAAAGACTGTAAATGTTATCTGACCCTAATTGCATTCCTGTCTCTAATTGAATCATACAATATTTGTGTATCATTTAATCGTGCTTTTATTTATATACTACCACCCATAGGGTTTTATTTATATACCAAATTCTGTACACAACTGTCCTCGGATGGGTACCCCTTGTTGACGCAGTATATATAGTGTTACGAATGTATGTATAGTGGTCTCGTAACGGGACGGTTTTCATCATCATCATCATCAGCCTGGTTACGACACCGGCAGGGCAAAGGCCTCTCCCATACTTCTCCAACTACCCCGGTCATGTACTAATTGTGGCCATGTTGTCCCTGCAAACTTCTTAATCTCGTCCGCCCGCCTAACTTTCTGCCGCCCTCTCCTACGCTTCCCTTCCCTTGGTTTCCATTCCGTAACTCTTAATGACCATCGGTTATCTTCCCTCCTCATTACGTGTCCTGCCCATGCCCATTTCTTTTTCTTGATTTAAACTAAGATATCATTAACTCGCGTTTGTTCCCTCACCCAATCAGCTCTTTTCTTATCCCTTAACGTTACACCTATCGTTCTTCTTTCCATAGCTCGTTGCGTCGTCCTCAATTTAAGTAGAACCCTTTTCGTAAGCCTCCAGGTTTCTGCCCCGTACGTGAGTACTGGTAAGACACAGCTGTTATAAATTTTTCTCTTAAGGGATAATGGCAACCTGCTGTTCATGATCTGAGAATGCCTGCCAAACGCGCCCCAGCCCATTCTAATTCTTCTGATTATTTCAGTCTCATGATCCGGATCCGCAGTCACTACCTGTCCCAAGTAGATGTATTCCCTTACCACTTCCTGTGCCTCACTACCTATCGTAAACTGCTGTTCATTTCCGAAACTGTTAATCATTACTTTAGTTTTCTGCAAATTAATTTTTAGACCCACCCTTTGGCTTTGCCTCTCCAGGATAGTGAGCATGCATTGCAGCTGGTCCCCTGAGTTACTAAGCAAGGCAATATCATCAGCGAATCGCCAGTTACTATGGTATTCTCCATTAACTCTTATCCCCAATTCTTCCCAATCCAGGTCTCTGAATACCTCCTGTAAACACGCTGTGAATAGCATTGGAGAGATCGTATCTCCCTGCCTGACGCCTTTCTTTATTGGGATTTCGTTCCTTTCTTTATGGAGGACTACGGTGGCTGAGGAGCCGCTATAGATATCGTTCAGTATTTTTACATACGGCTCGTCTACACCCTGATTCCGCAATGCCTCCATGACTGCGGAGGTTTCGACTGAATCAAATGCTTTCTCGTAATCAATGAAAGCTATATATAAAGGTTGCTTATATTCCGCACATTTTTTTATCACCTGATTGATAGTGTGAATATAGTCTATTGTTGAGTAGCCTTTACGGAATCCTGCCTGGTCCTTTGGTTGACGGAAGTCTAAGGTGTTCCTGATTCTATTTGCAATTACCTTAGTAAATACTTTGTAAACAACGGACAATAAGCTGATCGGTCTATAATTTTTCAAGTCCTTGGCGTCCCCTTTCTTATGGATTAGAATTATGTTAGCGTTTTTCCAAGATTGCGGTACGCTAGAAGTCATGAGGCATTGCGTATACAGGGTGGCCAGTTTCTCTAGAACAATCTGCCCACCATCCTTCAACAAATCTGCTGTTACCTGATCCTCTCCAGCTGCCTTCCCCCTTTGCATAGCTCCCAAGGCTTTCTTTACTTCTTCCGGTGTTATCTGTGGGATTTCGAATTCCTCTAGACTATTCTCTCTTCCATTATCGTCGTGGGTGCCACTGGTACTGTATAAATCTCTATAGAACTCCTCAGCCACTTGAACTATCTCATCCATATTAGAAATGATATTGCCGGCTTTGTCTCTTAACGCATACATCTGATTCTTGCCAATTCCTAGTTTCTTCTTCACTGCTTTTAGGCTTCCTCCGTTCCTGAGAGCATGTTCAATTCTATCCATATTATACTTCCTTATGTCAGCTGTCTTACGCTTGTTGATTAACTTCGAAAGTTCTGCCAGTTCTATTCTAGCTGTAGGGTTAGAGGCTTTCATACATTTGCGTTTCTTGATCAGATCTTTCGTCTCCTGCGACAGCTTACTGGTATCCTGTCTAATGAACTTACCATCGACTTCTATTGCACACTCCTTAATGATGCCCATTAGATGGTCGTTCATTGCTTCTACGCTAAGGTACTCTTCTTGAGTTCCGAATAGCTGTTCTGTAGCTTGATCTGGAATTCCTCTATTTTCCCTCTTACCGCTAACTCATTGATCGGCTTCTTATGTACCAGTTTCTTCCGTTCCCTCCTCAGGTCTAGGCTCATTCTAGTTCTTACCATCCTATGGTCACTGCAGCGCACCTTGCTGAGCACGTCCACATCTTGTATGATGCCAGGGTTAGCGCAGAGTATGAGGTCTATTTCATTTCTAGTCTCGCCATTCGGGCTCCTGCACGTCCACTTTCGGCTATCCCGCTTGCGGAAGAAGGTATTCATTATCCGCATAATATTTTGTTCCGCAAACTCTACTAATATCTCTCCCCTGCTATTCCTAGTGCCTATGCCATATTCCCCCACTGCCTTGTCTCCAGCCTGCTTCTTGCCTACCTTGGCATTGAAGTCGCCCATTAGTATAGTGTATTTTGTTTTGACTTTACCCATCGCCGATTCCACGTCTTCATAGAAGCTTTCGATTTCCTGGTCATCATGACTGGATGTAGGGGCGTAGACCTGTACAACCTTCATTTTGTACCTCTTATTAAGTTTCACAACAAGACCTGCCACCCTCTCGTTAATGCTATAGAATTCCTGTATGTTACCAATCAGGAATCCGACTCCTAGTTCTCGCCTCTCCGCTAAGCCCCGGTAGCACAGGACGTGCCCGCTTTTTAGCACTGTATATGCTTCTTTTGGCCTCCTAACTTCACTGAGCCCTATTATATCCCATTTACTGCCCTCTAATTCCTCCAATAGCACTGTTAGACTCGCCTCTCTAGATAACATTCTAGCGTTAAACGTTGCCAGGTTCATGTTCCAATGGCGGCCTGTCCAGCCCCGGCCCTCAGTCCCCAGCAGCTGCGAAGCAACTGACCATGGCGGCGGTCAGACCTGCGACGCAGTAGAGGGTGCTAAGAATTCCTGGCTCCGGACAGGGACGGTTTTACTGCCCCTTTATAGGATCTATGTGGGGGTCGGCAAGGGAGGGTGTATGGGCACAACTTATTTCAGTGGCCGCCATCTCGGCTATGACGTCACACCAAGAGCCGCCATCTTGGATTTGGAAAACCAAAAGTATGGCGCCATTTTGTCCCATCACGTCACAATCACGCGGTTCTACCTCTATCCACCATGTTGGACCGTTACATCATCATCGGCACCCAAATTTGGCTGCCATCTTTGATTGTAGATTTCCAAACTATGCCGCCGTTGTTGATTGTAACGTCATAATCACGTGGTTTCATTCCTAGCCGCCATAATGTATTACGATGTCATCATTGACCCCTTAATTTGGACGCCATGTTGGATTTGAGATTCCTAAGCTATGCCGCAATCTTTGATTATGACGTCATAACCACGTGGATTCACCTCTATCCACCATATTGGATTACGACGTCATCATTGGCACCATAGTTTGGCTGCCATCTTGAATTATGACGTCACAGTCGCCTGACGTCCGCAATCATCGATTGGGTTTCTATTGATTTACTATGGGGGCCACCATATTGAATTTATCGCTGACGTCATCAAATGGTAGCTATCTTGGATATATCAGTGACATCACCAATCACCAATTGGGTTGCTATATCGATTTACTATGGAGGCCGCCATCTTGAATTCCTCGGGCTGAAAATTTCATGCCAAAGCGAGGTGGTAGCAGACCCCAAGAAATCGAGAAACGTGATGAGTAAGCGCTAACGCTCATAAAAAAGATCTGGCAGATCGAGCTGCGTAAAGGAGATGGGTGTTAGAGCGGAAGGAGATCGAGCGCGTCAGCACTGCATCTCGGCAGCGCCGACAAGGCCTTGGCATGCTGCTCGGTTTCCTGTCTAGCCGTCTCTGCGTAAGGCAAGCACCGAGGCTCAAGAGTTCGCGGGCCGCGTTAGTGAACTTGATAGGAAGTACAATACGGACATTACTCTGGTGACTAAGTCCTGTTTAGTTAAGAACATTCGCGAGTCAATCATGTTTGGAGACAACATATTTCTCATGCATTTAGTCATTTGTGCTTCTTGCGAACAGGAATCTTGTGACCACTCGTAACGCAAAAGGATTGTGAGTCATCTGCTGGGTCTAATGATTTTCTATCGACCATGGTGTTTTGTATTCTGTGTTCGCGTGTTTGTCATGAAATGTAGTTTGCTTATTTTGTTTTAAGAACCGTGCGTCCTATCGTTCAGTCTGTCCAGTAGGGCGATGGACCAGGTCTTTCGTGACAATGACCCACTCATCGGAAGCGCTCGAGAACAGGAATGACTGGACATTCTCTACTGGGACCTAAGCAGTGGGTTTGATGTTCTTAGTCAAACCCTCTGGTTCTTCTAGTAATAATAATAATAATATCAAAAACTTCATTACTAATAATATAATGAATGCTGATACAATATTCTATATTCTATACTAGTGAGGTTTATGCATTATTTTGACGAAAGACATGATAAAGCGTTAATATATAAAAGAATCTACTGCACCTACTACAACTAACGCGCAATATAGTGCAAGAAACTTCACTGACGCCAAGTATTCATCGTCAAACCCACCAAACTAGGTTTATGAAGTTAGCAGAAAAGCGAGTTGGTTACGCTTTTTTTTTCGATAACCAGTAAGGGAATGAAATATAAAAAAGCCGGAAAAAGAAATGAAAGTCTAAGCGCAGTCAAACATGCAAATATGGAAGCAAACGCTTTTTTTTCTCCCGAAGCAATCCTTTCCTGTAAGGAGGAACTTAATCTTCACAGCAATCACAACAGGGTTAACCTTTACTGGCTCTTGGCAAGCAGCGAAAGCGCGGAGATCAGAGCGACCGTGATCCGCCTGTCCGAATTTAAAAAAATATGATTCAAGTTAAATAATACTAACACGTTAAGCAGGCAAGAGGTCAAAAGCCATTGTAATGCGCATGGATACGCATGTTTAAAGCTAAATACAGGAAGCTCTCAGTTATTCGAACATCGGTTTAACGAAAAATTCAGAATAACAAATTTTTGAAAATCCCCGGTTTTCCTACGCATTCAATGGAAAAAGCTTACAGTTAAACGGATTACTCAATAACCGATATTTCGCTTGAGTAAACTTGATCAGTGGACCCGGGCTCATTTTGGAAATCAGTTCAAGAAAGTTTTGTGCTCTGCAGCCTTGGCATAGCCGATGCCTGCCACCCCCAAATCGTCCCTCCAGCGGCGGCTATCTGCAGTGTGACAGTGGGCTGGTTATCTGTGCTGAAGCGTCAGATCTGGAAATTGTTTCCAGTCTTCGTCCCGAAGAAGAAGAGTACGACGAGGAATGTACAATATGCCGAATATGCAATATGTCGAGGCAAATTCAACTTCTGTAATTCTAGCCGAGCCTGTAGGATGCTGTGGAAAGTTGCGAGACTTCATGTCTCATCAACAAGCTGTTCCATAGGAAGTGCACAAAAACATGGACTCTCTGAACAGCTTTGCTACTTCGGCCGCTTTAAGATCACCAGTGCAAATTAAAATTACCGATTTCTTTTTCGAAATAATGTAGGCAGCAGCGTAATTGTTACGCATTTCGTATATAGTGATGTGCATAACTCCATAAATTGCATTTCACACTTTTGACTCGATGTCTGCTGTGCCCTATGTTCTTCCATATTCTAGTGAATTTTCAATTTAGTGAACTTTCAGTTAAATGAACTATTTGCCTGGGACCATTGAAGTTCACTCATGTGAGAATTCACTGTATTTAATAGTTAACTGTAACTGCTCCCCCCTAACTCCGTTCTTATAGTATTACTGCCGCAATTCTGATAGACACACGTGTATAGTGTGTCTAATTTACGCCGTGCGCAGCTGACTGGATAAATTAAGGAAATAATTATCATTGGTATTGCCTGTATAATCAGTGACATATGCAAAGTTTCTCTACTACACAGAGCTTTCATCCGACACCCTTTTTTGGACATATTATGGAAATGAGTACACCTCTCGACTAAACTTCATTATTAACTTTTTATTCAAGTTCACTGCATTTAGGGTATCGCTGTAATATTATAAAATGTCTGTTTTAGTTGAGTTAGCCGACTATTAGGTTTACCTACATTAAATGGCCGAGAGGTGTGACGGCAATACAATATGAATTGAGTAAACAAAGAACTTCTTTCTTTTTGTACATACAGCGTGCGCCATTTAAATATTATTGTTGAAGCTATCTAAGCTACGAGTGAAAGAAGGAATATATTTTGTAATGATGAAAACAAGTAAATTCGAGCAACCTAGTAGATTACAACCATTAGTCATATTTTCCAATTAATTTGCGGTCCCAGTATAGCACTTGTAGTAAACAATTTAACGTCATAGGCACTTCTTACGCTATGTCAGGGATTTTTTACAGAACATAGCCTTCTCTTAAAATGCAGCTTTAGATTAGACAACTCTTGTATTGTATTTAGACAATAAGAGCACCGTCACAACAGCAGTAGCACGAAATAGGCACTGGGATAATTAACGAAAAAAATAACCTACTTTCCCTATATATTAAAGGGCTCTTTTTGAAGCAAAATTCCTTCTTTCGTCTAACAGGATATTGAGCTTGCTTTAGGAAATGCTAAGGAAAAATGAGGGACAGAGTTACTTCCAGTAAGCACTAACGCATTAGTGTACATTCAACAGAAAAACGCTTTGAACCCGTAATTATATGAATTTATGTACAAATGTCTCAGTTCTGACATCTTTCAAATCTATACTTCATGTTTATACAATGTAAGTCTAGGGGCTTTCTGTGAAGTAAATTCTTGTTCTTGATTTCGATCATTATGAAAATAGGAAATTTGCTGTCTGACTGTGTTATTCGTCTTTACTGAACACGTCATAGTTAACTGCTTAACCTGGTATTTTGTTCCGGGTTAATTGCGTTACATAAAATTTTTATCTTTCTTTTTATCTTTTCTTTCTTTTTTTCACACTTTCTGTTGCTGTCTTGTATATTCTGTCTTTATACATACCTACACGAGAGATCTCTTCGCAGTGAATGACTTGTTTTTAAATATGTTGGCTGTGTTCCCAAAACTACTATATAAAAACTGAAACAGAAAATTCGTAAATTGGTGTTTAGCCAGATAATTTCTCGCAAGTAAGTTGCCTCTCTACGAGGGCACGAGTGTTGCCATGCCTACACAACTGCTTGACAGCGAGCCAAGTATCAAGAACTATGTAATTAATGCATGGGCAGGCATTGTGCTTTGCAATGAAATCGTCTAAAAAGGATAACAAAAAAAAGAAGGTAAAGTGCATATCAATGGTGGCACCACAAAACTACCTAAACTGTGCTCCTCTGAGTATGAACTTTTCTGAGCAGCTTCTTGTTCGTGTGTAGACTACACTCCGCAAACGTTTACTTAGTTTTCTCGCCTACCCTCAGCGTAGCGCATCGTTCACTGCACCCGTTATGGCTAACTCTCACCGGCTAATTGGGGAAGTAACGTATGCTACACTCACAAGCAGCACCATATAAGAATAAACAAGAAACAAAAACTGGACGTACTCCCGTTTTTCACCCCACATGGCGTATTTGCTTCATTTCCATCTCAGAAACGTAAGAGCAATCTTATCTCCTATCTTTTTCATCTGGTTAACGTGTGCCATCAGAAATTGCGCTCTGACTTCTCTGTTTCATTCCAGTAATTCCTCGCTATTCACCATGTAGCAGTGTAAAGAAAATGTAGAAAAACAATGGTCAGTAGGGCTCAAGCGCCTGGAAAAGCGAACGCATTCCTGCGCTCGCAATCTAATTTGAGGAAACCAACTTCCGCGGAAGCAAATAACTTCCTTATTCTTGCGTCTACAGTTTCCTCTGCGGTGGAGCATTGCGCAATCAGCTGTCACACAAGCGCATCCTACGCGGACGTACACTCTGCAGGCTGCGATACTTGCGTCATTTCGAACAAAAGAGCCACTCGAAACACCAGCTATAGTCGTTAATGTTACGTTTCATCGTCTCTATAACGCAACCGAACGAGCTGGGAGCAACACCTGTGGCGCCGTCTGCAAGCGCGGACCATACACCTACCTCATCCCTTCTCTCCCCATACCGACCAATCCCACCTTCCTGCCATCTGTGCAATGCGCCGAAAGCAAACCTGACCCATATACTCCTAGCCAGCCCGGTTTCTCCTCCCCGGGAGTGCCTGTATCACTCTCCAACCTGAAAGGATTGGGAGATCTCACTGCGTTCGCCGGACTCCTTCCAGGCAGAAACTCGCCGCCAGCAGGGCTGAGTGTAGTGGAGTAGTTCGGGGACTCAGGGGGCGTGAGCGGTCCCAATTGCCCTGTCAAAATAAAGTTTCTCTCCTCCTCATCCTCCTCTTCCTGCGGCGTATACTCAGAAATCCTGTCGCCCTTTCATGTCGACTCTTTTCTTTGTCCTTGTTTCCAAGAATGAACTCATTAGCTGGCACGCAGAACCACAAATAAAGTCGCTGCCTGGCAACAGTCTGGCAGCGCCAAAGTTTTAAGCACACATACGCGACGGCGTAGCAGAGCAGTTTCCAAGAGATTCTCTGTAGTCGAAATAGGGGACGAGCGAGAACAGTGTCACCGTAGTCGCGTGAAATGCGAAGCGTTGCGCAGTCGTACTATATGCACGTTTCATATTGCGCTCTTGGCTGTGCAAATGGCACTGCCTAATGGGGTTCTCCTGCAAGTAAATGTGAATTCGCATCTATACTCATTCGCAGGCCCGCATAAGTGCAGTAAAAAAAACGAATCGAACTCTACCATTGCACCTAGATGCGTAAAGCGATGGCAACGACAGAACATTCGTTAGCTGTCCTGCCCTACGGGGGCCCGACTATTTCAAGCCTGATTGCGGCGGCTGTTTCGAAACATCCTAAATAGCATGGAGTCAGCCCATGTGGAGATTTCCGTATCAGACCCCAGGGGAGGCTCGAGTAAACGACTCTTGAGCCGACGCAACTACGATGATAACGGAACCACCACGCTCGGAATCGTCTGGCATCTGCTCCCGGTCCAACTCTGGGGCACCAATAATCATTTTCTTGGTTTTCTTCAGCGCGAAGTCGTTATTAACCTTTGTTTAAGCAATTGCGTGCCGACACAATTATGCGTTTCTGCAGCCCTGACCATGGTGTACAGATTTTCTCTAAGGAGCGTTCGTTAAGTCTCTGCAGTCCGTGAACATTGCGTGGAAGTTTGTACACCGGCACCACCCTTATCTCTTTCAGAGTCACGAACGGCAGTCTATATGAAGAGCGTGAAAACAGACGTAGTACAAGATTTACATGCATTGAATGCCTTGCAGGAAGACGATGAACGAATTACTGAACAAGAGAGAGAACAAAGGGCTAACCATGAATAGCATGCCTCTCTTTATATTGTGGCTTTGTGTAGCAGGTCACAAAGCACAGGGGCTTCATTGCGGCATGTAACACTACCACGTCATACTCGAAAGGACGTCTTCTCTTTTTCCTAAAACAGTGTCGCATATACTTACTGTGGGGGGTTGGCCAAGAAGCAGGCGGTTTCCCGTATGTTTAGAATTAAAACAAATCTAGATTTGAATAGTAGAGCGTGTGACTAAACAAATGTGATTTATAAATTTAATAAAAATATTGTTAAGAAATATGGTAACGTAAGTTAACATAAAGAAGTGAAATAACAGAAATAATTGGCCATTTTAGAAATTCAGCAAGGTATTATGTTGGTCTGTCTAATGAAATTGTAAACTGTAAGAAAAGCATTCCTGTGGCTGGATTCAAGTGAAATCACCCAAAAAGAAAGAACGGTTGGCGAGGCTAACGATAGCCCAAGTTTGCTAAATGAGTTTTCTAAGAGTCTTCTTTGTCTAGAAAGTCGGAGGCACGAGAGAAAGTAATGGTCGCTAGATTCAGGTGCATTGCAAAAAGAACATAAAGGGGACATAGCGAGACAAGACCTGTGTAAGTAAAATATTAGAGGCGGTATACGACATCGCAATTTCGTAAAGGAAACTTCCAATCGCCTTGAATGACACCAATTATTATTCCATGGAAAGCCAAGATGGTGCAATCCAGAAGATGGTGTTAGCATGAATATTGCAGTTTTGCGATATAGAGAAATTTCTAGCCGCGGAGGCAAGCTCATGTCGGCAACATAGATATGGCAGGGTCATTGAGGGATACTCGTGCGAGTGAATCAGCCATTTCGTTCAAGTGCAACCCACAATGTCCCAGTGCCCAAAGCAAATATGCTTTCTGTGAGTACGGAGGTACCGTCGAACAAAATGTTGTTTGAATTCTTGAATTTGAAGATGCAGTAAGTGATGTGCATACAGATAGCGAGTCGGTCACAATAACAGCTAATGGGTCGTTTTGGGGAAGCTTTTGTAATGCTTATATAATCGCTAATTATTCTGGCTGAAATATGGGTGTGAAGTCGGGAAGGCGAAGAGAGTAAGACCACTGAAGAGATTCAGAGGAGATTCCCACTCCTGTCTTCTGATGAGAAGCGTCAGTAGCTATTACATTGTCAGTGGTTAGCTGGTGTAGGCGGTCTTGTAAGATATTAATTAAATATCTGCTAGGTAATAGTTTAGCATGATTTGGAAATATGTCCTCGTACTAATTTTTGAGGTCTGGTAAGACAACATTCGGATGGCATACTTGACGTATGGACACATCCAATAGTTGTAACTATGTTGGCACAAATATTATCTGAGGGCTGTGTAATCTCGACCACGATACTTCAAAAACTAAAAAGGTTCAGTGATAAACACATACTGCATACGTCTTCCTAAAAAGCCATAATTTTTTTTTAATGTCTGAACCGTAAGCATGTGGAATCTGTAATCTAGTGGAAGGGGGGGGGGGGGGCGTATATGAGCTTCCTGACATAAGACATTACGTGTGCCGGATCTACGGAGCCCGAGGCATAATCGTAGAGCTTCCCTTTGTAAAGGTATGAGAGGTTTACTTTTGTAGGTGGGACTACCGGAATATATTATGCAGCGAAATTCTACTATGAGCTGAACATAACTATCATGTATTATGAGTAAAGTATGCCTGCGTATAGTTCAGAGCGATGGTGGGTGAGCCGGCGGAGCATAGCTACGGCACGTTCTGCCCTTTATTTAATATCTTCAATGTGACTGCGCCAGGTGAGCTTGCCATCGTAAATAACACTAACGTACTCGACTGCGTCAACTTGAGGAAGGATTTACTCGCGGTATTGTAAAGATATCTGCATCTGTGGAGTTAACGGAAGAACTAGTACCGCACTATTGCTAATATTTAACGACATGGATAACCCTTCCAGCCATGTCTCCAGCATTCCTAAGTTATCCGGCAACGACTGGTGTAGTGAATGTGTATTATTTGCAGATGTAAAAAATGCTATATCGTCCGCATAAACATAAACACGTACTTCTCCAGACAAAGAAATTATAATTAGGAAAATGTTAAATAAGATAGGGGAAAGAATGGCTCCCTGTGGTACACCTCTTGTCTGCTTATGTTGAGACGTCGAAATACCGTGTTGATAACAATAAAACCCTCGATCCCTCATAAGTTCGTATATCCAAGTGGTTATATACTTCGGGAAACTCGTAAACTGAAGCTTATCGAATAGAATACAATATTCTACAGAGTCGTACGCTTTTGTTACACCTAGCCGTCACCAAATCTGCGTACTCTCGTTTGCGGCGAGCAAGTTTAATGTGGCTTTCTAAGTCTACATGGGCGCACCACATGGAGTGGCCATGCAGTATGCCGACCAGCACGAAAGAACTCCTTTGTCTTTTCTTTATCGTGCTCGTGCTCTCGAGCGGCCCGGTCGTCGTCTTTGCCGTCGTCAGGGTGTAGTTGGTACAAATAGTGACGCGGCACTACACTCCCTCCAGAGCAAGCCTCGTCCCGATGCTCATCAAATGGTGGTCGTTAGACTCGATAAACAGCTTCTCGGTGTACAAATCATTCAGAAAGATACGGCTTCCTGCGCACCACGTGCACTACCTCAGCACCTGTCGACGGCGTTTGCAGCAGCATGAACCGTCACCCACGGCCTCGTAATTCAGGTCGCTAATACGGCGCAGAACCTTGCATGGTCTGTAGTGTCGGCGTAGAAGTTTCTCAGTGAAGCCTCGGCGTCGTACCAGATACCAAACCCAGACCATTTTCCTGGGTGTATAAGCGACGAATTGGTGGTGGAAATTGTATCGTCGGGTGTCACGTTCTTGCTGGGCAGTTATTCTGACGGGCGCGAGTTGTCCTGCTTCCTGGGCGCACTCAATGAATTCTGCGGCGTCTGCGTCTGAATCTTTGCAGTGATGAGACAGCATAGCATCAAGCATCTTATTGACTTCTCGAGCATTGATCAAACCAAACGGCGTCGGTTTGGTTGTTTCCTGGCGTGCCGTATTATGTGCGAATGTGATGTACGGCAAATATTTTGTCCGAATTCTTGTGCTCAACATCGATGTGGATGCAAAGCATGTCTGCGTTAGTCTTGATGAGGCATTCTGTAAGCCCATTCGTTTGTGGGTTATAGGCTGTCGTCTTCCTATGTGCTCTGCCACTGAGCCTGAGCAGAATACGTAATATCTCAGCTGTGAATGCGGTTCCTTTGTCGGTTGTGACGACCGCCGGAACACCGTGTCTCGGGACAATGTTCACGATAAAGAATCGTGCCGCTTCAGCTGCAGTGCCGCTCGGAATCGCATTGATTTCCGCGTATCGGGTGAGATATTCCGTCTCGACTATGACCCATCTGTTGCCGCTGTCACATATTAGAAAGGGGCCAAGAACGTCTATTCCAATTTGAGCGAACGGCGTTTCCGGTACTGCAACGGGCTGCAATAGCCCAGTGGATTTAGTCGGGGGTACTTTGCGTCGCTGGCACTCAAGGCAAGTTCTAACGTAATGATTCAGCTCTGCTGCGAGCCTTGGCCAATAATACATTTCTTTGATTCGTGCAATTATTCGCGTGTAACCGAGGTGGCCGGAGGTGGCTTCGCCAAGGTAGGCTAGCAAGATTTTTCGCCGGAGATCTTTGGGAAAGGCTAGCAAATAGCTTTTCCCTGTTGAAGAGAAGTTATTCCTGCAGATAATTCCATTACGCAAACAAAATGAGGGTAGACTCTGAAAATAATCTCGACACATTCGTAGCTCACCCTTTCAAGGAGTCTATGAGTGAGTTCTGCTCTCGGTCGTCTTCCTGTTGCTGAGAGATGTCGGCCGCATCAACAACTCCTAAAAAAACCTGCGTATTCAACCTCGTCTGTGCTCGGCGGTTAATCGGCGACCTCGAGAGGCAGTCTGCATCCAAGGGCTACCTTCCCGATTAGTAGACTGTTTCCATGCCTTATTCTTGAAGCCGTAAGCTCCAGTGTGCCAAACGTGCTGAAGGATATTTCATATTTGTCAAGCAACAAAGGGAATGGTGGTTGCTTACGACTTGAAGCTCGGCTGTATAAGTACGACCGAAACTTCGCGACTGCCCGTACGATAGCCAGATATTACTTCTCCGTGGTTGAGTAGTTGGACTCAGCACGTGACAGTGTTCTGCTCACACAGGCAACTACACTCTCGGCACCGTCTTGCCACTGAACGAGAACAGCGCCTAGGACCACGTTACTTGCATCTGGTGTGGATCGCTTTGGATGTATCCTCGTCAAAGTGAGCGAGCACATGCGGAGTTTGTAGACGCTGCCGTAACTCGTAGAATGTCGCTTTTTGCTCCTCTGCCCATACAATCGCAATGTCTTGTGAGGCGTGTGAGTGGAGAGGCGAGGTGCGCAAAATGCCTGATATATCGCCGCTAATACGTGGAGAGACGCAGGAAGCGTCTAACTGACTGCTTGTATGTAGGCCGTGGGAATTTTGCGATGGCTACAGTTTTATCCGGATCAGGCCTTGACTGACGATATGGCCTAGGAACTGAAGTTCTTTAACCCCAAAGTGACATTTTCTGGTTTCAGTATAAGCCCAGTGGACCGTATGGCTTGAAGAACTGACAGCAGCCGTTTTAGGTGTTCTTCAAAAGTGGCAGAAAAAACAATCACGTCGTGGAGGTACACTAGGCAAGGCTTCCACTTTATATCGGATAGTACAGTACCCATGAGCCTTTGAAACGTGGCTAGGCCTGCGCATAAGCCGAAAGGTTAAACCTTAAATTTGCTAATCCCATCCCGCATCACCAAAGCAGTCTTTTCTCAATCGCGCTCATCCACCTCTATTTGCCAGTACCCACTTTTAAGCTCCAGAGAGGAGATGTAACGTGCATCCCGTAGCCTATCCAAGGAGTCATCGATACGGGGCAAAGGATAAACATCTCTTTGTTACGTGATTCAACTTGCGATAATCAATGCAGAACCTCAGCGTGCAATCTTTCTTTTTTACAAGCACTACAGTTGATGCCAAAGGGCTCTTTGATGGCTGGATTACATCATCCTGTAGAATCTTCACGACCTGCTGCTGTATTGCCTCCCGTTCTTTGCGAGTCACCCGATTCGGCTTCTGTCGAATGGGTCTTGCTGTCTCCTCCGTGATAACGCGGTGTTTTGTAAGCGGCGTTTGACCTATTCGCGACGTGGAGGAGAAGCAGTCCTTGAACTCTTCGAGCAGTTTCTCTTCGAACTCTTCGAACTGACGATGGTGTCGTTCTGTTGGCATTAAGCCCGGACCAACGTCAACAACGAGTGTTGTACGAGCCTTGGCTACTCCTTCCATGTCAAAACAGACCTGAACGTGGCTGATTTCATCTCGGTATGCGACAGCAGTGCTCTTACTAACGTGCCGACATTTGTTGGGGAAATTTGTCAAGAGCAGCTCCGTACGCACGTCGAGTAAGCTGACGATGCCACGGGTGATGGCAAAACCATGGCGGAATAGAAGGGCAGTTACATCTTCCGCTAGTGCGTCTTCTGTATACCTTGCGCCGCAACTGACGAAAACAAGTCTGCTTGATAGCGGCGGTATGCACACGTCCTCATCGATGACACGTAAGGCTCGGCGGTGGGGTTCTGTGCCATGGGTTGTGTCTTTATCAAGGGAAAATGTTACCACGCCGTCGCGTATGTTGACAACGGCACCGTATTCCCTTAAGAAGTCCATTCCTAATATGAGTGATTTGCAGCACTCCGGTAGAATCATGAATGTGGCGACAAAAGCTACGTTCCCGATCGTGAGTGCTGCAGTGCACTTGCATGTAGGTGCCATTATCTGTCCTCCAGCATTTAGAATGTCAGGGACCGTCCATTCTATTCTGACTTTCTTGAGCTTGTTCCCCAGCGGCTCGCTCGTTATAGAAAAGTCCGTGGCGGTGTCGACTTAGGCCGTCACTTCGTGCCCATCAATCGCTACAGAAAGGGCGGCAGTCACCGTTTTGTCAGCGTCTTCCTTTTTCGGGCAACAGCAACGCGGTAGCAACGGTGATTGATTCGAACCTATGCGAGATCACCAGCGCATCACTACAAGGCTGTACGATAGTCGAGGCTGAAGAAGCGGCCATCGCTCTAGCGGCAGCGGAGGGATATCGGTCTAAACGGTCTCTAACAATCCTTACAGACTCGCAAACAGCGTGCCGCAACTACCTACGCGGCGGAATAGGGCACGGAGCGCTCCGCATACTCCGCTCTGGAGACCACATAATACAACGACAAACAAAAGAAGAACCAATTAGGCATACGATAGTATGGACGCCGGGACACACGGGAGTGGCAGGGAACCAAGAGGCGGACAGGATAGCTCGAGGGTACACTTATTACCGAGCATCCAACGTAGGCGACCTCGAGGAGACCGAACCTGTACCCCAAGACTATTCGGCGATACTAAATTACTACAAGGGCTGCAGAAAGCGGTATCCACCACCGCACAACTCCCTTAGCTGAGAGGACTCTGTCGCGTGGACGCAGCTACAAACGGGCTCGTACCCGAACCTAAACGTACTCAGCAAAATTTATCCCACACAATACAATGACAAATGCCCCTGGTGCCACGAAACACCCACGCTGTATCACATAACGTGGGCATGCCAGAAGATAGACGTGGTACCCGTTATACCAAACCCGAGTGCGGAGCAATGGGAGGGAGTGCTCTCCAGCGATCGCCAGGTCGACCAAGAAGGTCTGATTCGGCGAGCACAACTGGCAACAGCATCCAGTGGAGCCCTGGACTAAGGGCAACCGACCGTTGTGCTAGAAGATGGACGATTCCATCTGAGGATCGCAGAAGACCAGCGAATCTGGAGCTGATGAAGTTTTTCACTCACTCACTCACACTCGGCAACAGTGGCGCATTTCCGACATCTTGAGGATTTGCGGCCACAGTTTTGTCGGCGTCTTCCTTTTACGGCAACAGGGGGGATTTTCAGCAACTTGAGGACTTGCAGCCTTCACCCTAGAGGTCGCTGCTTTCAATGTCGCCGCCGTGGGCTGGGGTACCGACCTCTGACGAAGTCAGGAAAGCTTCGGCTGTTCGGCGAGGAAAAACATGCTGGAGACGGTGAGCGCAACCGTAGATTAGATGGGCTCACTTGCCGGCCAGCGTGGCTGTCGTCGAAGGAAGCACTGCTTTAATCAAACGGGCGGCGCGTAGCAGCATCTTGACTTCCCGGCTTGCCAGCTGGACGATGAGAACAAAAACGATAAATGTGGCCTGACTTCCCACAATTATAACACAGTTGTCGCCGATCTGCAGTGCGCCATATATCGGTCTTGCGTAGCTGGGGTCGCCTTACAGGTTCCCGCTGGGCCAAGGCTGCGACGGGAGGCCATTAACGGTACTGTGGTGCCGGTATGGAAGACATGGGATGACAAACATCGTCTGTATAGCTGTATGCATTCGGCTGGTATGACATCTCGGGACATGGCTCGAAAGGGACAAACGCGTGTCGGAGCTTCTGACACGCCACTTCAGTGACGGAGGCAACCGTGAACTCCTGCGGCGGTGGGGTATTTGCTTGATGCTGCCTGCCTGGCGTTCTCCTTTGAAATTTCAACGCGCACAATCTGTCGGTTCAGCAGGCGTAAGCAGGTCTCAGTGACCGTGGCTAGTGCTGCGGATCTTGTCAGTGCCCCAGCGACCTAGCGATTGTACTGTTGGTAACGTTGCTGCAGCGCCCACTCGATTGCCGTGGCCTCCTTAATCAACTGATCCACGGTTGTCGGCGGATTGTTGGTTGTCGGAGTCCAGCCGACAGCTGTTCTTTGAGACACCTCGTAAGATGGCTCAACGTCTTTGCCTCGGACATGTTCGGCTCTGCGCGGCGAAACACATGCGACATATCTTCGAAAAACATGGCGACACGTTCATTTGGCTGTTGGATACGTGACTCAAGCAGGCGTTGTGGGTATTCAAATGGATTTGTGTTCCCGAATGTACCGAGTAACCGACGGGAAAACTCGTCCCACGTCGTCAAACGTTCCTCTGGACTTTGAAACCATGTCCTTGCACTGCCTTCAAGGGCGCAATAGACGCTGAAAAGCTTCTCGTTGGGGCGCCAGTGATTACATCTATCTACTCGTTGATACTGCTCAGGCCAGTCTTCCGCGCCTTCATGTGCGTCACCGTTAAAGGGGTCGGGAATGCGAAGGCTTTGAACTCTCACCTGTGCTTGACTGCTTGAAAGTGCCATTGCTGGAGTTGCCGTGACCGTTGACAAAGCTCATCCTTGTAAGAGACGAAATTCTAAGCTCAAACCTTGCAGACGGCGGCTCATGCGATGTACAGGCATATCGACGCATGGGTGTTTTGTAGGGCTGGATGCAGGGCTGCTCGAAGGAGTACCGATCATGAGGCGATGGTACCCTGCACCTCCGCCAGTGTCGCAGGTCACAAAGCACAAGGATTTTATTGCGGCAAGTAGCAGAACTGCGTCGTGCTCGAAAAAGATGTGCAGGATGCCAGCCAGTAAAAAATAGCCTCTTTTTCTTTTCTTTATCGTGCTCGTACTCTAGAGTGGCGCGGTCGTCATTTTTGTCGTCGCCAGGGTGTACTTCGCTTAAATAGTGACGCTGCCATATGCATGCAATGCCTTGCAGGAAGACGATGAATCAATGACTAAACAAGAGAGAGAGAACAAAGGGCTAATCACGCATAGCGTGCCTGTCTTTACCATTTGGCTTCGAAATACAAATACTAAGGCAACAGACAGGAAGCCATTTATCAACAGGAAGCCATTTATCAAAGACGTTCTCCGTATACTAATGTGTGGCACACAACGGCAGAAGAACATCCAAACAGTGAGGAATACAAGTGATCAATTTCTTCAACCACGGATGCATTTGTCAAACGAACACAGAGTTGAACCTATCGCTGTTTCAATTGGAAAGCACCTAACAACTCTAAGGCCTTCTACAAACGTTTATCGGCATCTGGTGCGGCTACTGAGTCACAAAAGTAGCTGGTTATGCACGTGATTCCACGTTAAGAGGCCGTTTTAACTCACTAATTCTTGTGTAATTACATATCAAAGTAGGAAGCGTTTAGATCGCTACTCAATGAGGCTCCATAAAGGCTTCATCCAAGGTGATCAGAAGACCTGTACGGCGGGCTTAGTAATGCTGAAATTGAAATTTGATGAGAGTAAATTCTGATTTAGACTCGCGAAACTTAACGTGAGGACAATATTATTGCCTTTTTGAATCGCCGGAAACAAGTTCCTACTGTGTATAGTTTACAAAAGCAGTTACCTATTATTAAAATTAGTTTAATGATTAAGGTCCAACTCAAAATAATTTCATTGTTCTGTTAAGTATGCACACTCCACGGTAACAAATAAAGGTGAGCGAGCTAAAATATTTCTTTCTGGTTTAAACCTGAGGTTAGGCAGTAAACCTTTGCCGCACTTAGGCACGCTTCTTACGGCGACAATTTAGTTTCTAAATACCGAATCTCTCGGTATTATTTGGACTGCCCCCTTCGCGGGCGATTTCCAGCTAGCGTCCCTGAAACGAAGCGCGTATAAATAATGCCAGCCTGCCGGACCGCCCTGGAGAAATCCGCGGCGCGTTAGGTCAAAAATAACCGCGCCACGAACGCAGCCAGCTTCCGCCGTTAGAGGGCGCTGCAAGTCCCGCGAAGAGTGGAATTTTTCTGCAACACTGTCTCAGATTACGCAAAAAGAAAAAAAAAAAAAGACAGAGCTGCTCGATATTTCCGTCTTCGAGCGGCTGTCGCCATGCCCCTCGACGAGAGTGGAGTCTGCACAGCGGTCTGTGCACCTTTGTTTTCTACTGCCCCTCGCCCTTATCTTTTCACTGCCTTCTTTCCCTTCTCCCCCTCCCTTCTCCTTTTTACTGTCCCTCTTTATTTCTTTCTGTCCGCAAACCCTGCTTCCCGCCCCCCTCACACTTTCTCAGCGCCCTCTGAAGGCGTCTTGCAGTATAAAAAGGCAATTCTCTCCGCACCCCCCTCTTCCCTATGCTCACGTGGAGGCTGCCTGATTTGACTAACAAAAGTGCGCACCGTGCCAAGTCGAGTGAGTTCTCTGTGGCCGCCACGCCCCACTCCCTCCTTTTCTTTGTTCTCACCCTCGAAGTGGAGGCGTCTTTCGATCTCGAGGAAGCGCGGTAGGCGTAAGAAATGAAGAGCGAATAGAAGGAAATGCAAATGACAGTGAATTATCTCACTGATTAGACAAACTATCCTCTGTTGTGTTCAAGGCAAATGTCATAGGCAGATATGAGGAAACGCAAAATGCTTAGGGCAAGGGCAACGCCGTTTCTTGTGTCCGTGCCGAGAATGTATGCGTTGTAGTAGCATAATCTTACGATCTAGTAGCATAATAATGCGGAACCTATTCAACTTCCATTGGTATGCGGGATCAAGAATGTGACTGTGAATGAAGGCGGCCCAGAGCCCACGCAGTTGATTCAATTATAACGGCTGTAAATGGGTAAAAAAAAAGAAAAAGACATATTTTAATTGCAACAGTATGCGGCAAGTTACATAATACGAACGACAAATTTATCTACAAGAGATGGTCAAAACTTCTGGCATAAGAGAACAGGAAATCGGTCTTCATGCGTAACAATATTCAGATAATTTTGCAATAAAGTTGCGCCTTCCTACAAGAAATGAACGATATCTCAGCCTGGACAGCACAACCATTAGACTCAGTTACATTCTTGTCACGAAACGCTTGTGAACGCTTCAGTATTATCCGGTGCGCATAAAATCGTCTCTTTAGAATAGGTGGCACAACTATAGCCTCCTTTCTTTTCTTTTTTTTTTTTGCCGTCTGTCAAACTAATCTTGGTTTATCACATTTTTATTGAAAATGACAACCTATGGTCAGGGCGTTCATGCGTATTTCCTCCATACGGTCGGATACAAACTATACCTAAACGAAACACTTGAAAGCCTTTCGCCTAGTTGGCTAAAAGCTGCGTCGCGTTGTTCACTTTATACGTGGGCAAAAGGAACACGACACGTAAGAAAAAAAAAGGGAATTGTTCGTCAGCAGGAAATTGCCGTAAGTCAAAAACCAGTAAATACAAAAGGCCAGCCTCTAGGGAGCCCCCGGCGCTGTCTGGATCGATGTGCGATAAATAGAGTTCTCCCAAATGCCTTCCGCGTTCAGCAAGTGCTAGAGATAAAGAAAGAGACGGATCAGCCGGAACAGCGACATTATCGTTGCTACACGCTGTTCCGCTTTCAAAAAAGGAAAAAAAAAACATAAATAAGCTAAAGCCGAGCAACGCTGCACTGCGACAGGAGCAGCGCAACGCTTCGCCGGGTGTTGCCACACACGGAGAGTCCCACGCACACACGGAGAAAGAAACACCGTTTACAACTCGCCCGACATTCGTGCTCACAGCGCCGGGCCGCTCTTTCTTTAACCTGTGCAACATAACCGGTCCTATGTAACGTGTGCCCAAAACACAGTTGCTTTGCGATTGCGCCACGGTAACCGCGGGAGTGTTGAGAAAGAAGATGTCAGAGTGGTTGTAATTCCGTGGCACAAAGCACCTGGCAGCCGCCCGCAATGTTAGCAGGGATTTGCATCTCTAAGCGACCGCGAAAACGCGGCCCTCGAGGTTACCCAGTTAACCCGCGCTGACTCCATTGTTGAAGCCTGGCAGTTGGTTCGGCAGTTTGGACAAGTCGTCACGGAGTGGCGTTAATAAGGCGCCCGGAGTTGTGCTATTACAGTGGTTATCATGCGGTCTATAAATAAATGAGCGCAGGGCAGTGATAGAAAACAGTGGGATGAAAGTGAAAAGAGAAGGGCATGAAGTGACCTTAACGGCCTTTTTAATTGAAAAACTAGCTGCAGGAACACAACTTGCGCTTTCAAACGAAGTTGCTGGATGATACTCGGGAATGGGGCACATTCGCAACTATAATTGATCATTTCACTTCGACAATGTGAAAGAGTCCAGCCGATTACAGCCGATATTATGTTAAAGTAACTGCGCGTTGTCCCGTAGAGGGACCGTGTGAACATCCTCCCTTAAACAACGAATAACACTTAAACCACAAACTGAGGAAGTGCCAACAGAAAATGAAAGCTTATTCAGTCTACTACATTGTGCACCTGCAGTCTCTCGCATTTTAACAATGCCCGGAATCGCCATCAATGAAGCACCTATCTTTTTCTTCTCCGTTTTTGGTGAATTGTTTCCAACATGCGAACATTGCGTGCACTTTTGGTGTGATGGAAGTGAAAAGTCAATGCTGCCTCAGCTTCAGCATTTTACTCCCGATCAGATAATTAAGGCGAGCACCACAGCCAACTCCGAAAGTTATCGCCAACATTGCCTGACACACAAGTTATAAGGACTACAAAATCAGAACTGTTCCACTTTAGAGGGGGTATTCTTCCTCAAGCAGGAAGCGTACGAAGGCGTTTATAGAGTGGCCTACTTATTAAGCCCATGGAAATTGGAGCTCAATGCCAGCACTTGTGGTTGTGGAGAACGAGTTGCGAGCCATCGCTTAGTTCTTTCGAAAACGCAGAAAGGTTTCGTCGATGCCCAAACGTTGGCGCACGATGGCCTGCAGAGGGCATTAAAACATTGAAAAAACCGTGAGGTTGTATACACAACGCCTTACTTTCGTAAGTGTCCTTTGCCATTGGTATTCCGCCTTCGCCAATTGTATGTCCGGCATGACGATTGGCTATGATGTTTTTTTTTTGTTTGTTTGTTTCAGAACAATTCTAGTGTAAGAGGATTTTGTGGGAGGAGGAGGAAAGAGAAAAGAAGGCAGGGAGGTTAACCAGAATAACGTCCGGTTGGCTACCCTACACCGGGGGAATGGGAAAGGGGAAAACAAAGATCACAGGGAGAGAGAAGAGGATTTTGTGAATGCGTACAATGGTCACGGGCATCATTCATGGAAAGAAACTTGGTACGAAGAAAATTATTGTGCGCAACACTAACGTTCCAACGCTACGACGTAAAGACGCTGTCGAAAAGCTGAAACGAACGGCTGACTGCAATTTAGATTTTGACCTACTTCTACTTTAGTTCGTTTTAAGTCGATCATAACTCTAGATCGGACAGTCTTATACCCCAGTCGCATGGGGCAACCTCGATCATGATTGCTCATGATCGGACTGGATCGCTATTGGAAGCGTCCGTGTGACACCGGTATTACGTGCTATAATCGTGGCGCACGATGGCCTGCAGAGGGCATTAAAACATTGAAAAAACCGTGAGGTTGTATACACAACGCCTTACTTTCGTAAGTGTCCTTTGCCATTGGTATTCCGCCTTCGCTAATTGTATGTCCGGCATGACGATTGGCTATGATGTTTTTTTTTTTTTGTTTGTTTGTTTCAGAACAATTCTAGTGTAAGAGGATTTTGTGGGAGGAGGAGGAAAGAGAAAAGAAGGCAGGGAGGTTAACCAGAATAACGTCCGGTTGGCTACCCTACACCGGGGGAATGGGAAAGGGGAAAACAAAGATCACAGGGAGAGAGAAGAGGATTTTGTGAATGCGTACAATGGTCACGGGCATCATTCATGGAAAGAAACTTGGTACGAAGAAAATTATTGTGCGCAACACTAACGTTCCAACGCTACGACGTAAAGACGCTGTCGAAAAGCTGAAACGAACGGCTGACTGCAATTTAGATTTTGACCTACTTCTACTTTAGTTCGTTTTAAGTCGATCATAACTCTAGATCGGACAGTCTTATACCCTAGTCGCATGGGGCAACCTCGATCATGATTGCTCATGATCGGACTGGATCGCTATTGGAAGCGTCCGTGTGACACCGGTATTACGTGCTATAATCGTTCTTTCAGTTTTGCGCATTCTGATATAATCCCCTCTTGGTGGCCGTACTCACTTCATTTTTAGCCATGCGGCTTCACAAAAACAAAATTATTAACATTTTCTTCTTTTCTTTGAAGTGTGTTTTCCTCAACATCGACTGGATATTCTCAAAGCGCAAGTTAGCTGATAACTGCGTCGGCCTCACAAGCATCTGGGTGAGGGGAGGAATATACCCTGCATACAGTAATGGCTTCCCGCACCCCGAATGTATAAGATATCGAATTATGGTTATCAAAAAATGGGACCGATTGCGTATGTATTTCGTTTGTTTTGTTTTTTAGTCTTCGTAGGTAGCAGTAAGAAAACATGTATGCTGCAATGCTATCATAAGGGTCACAACTATCCTCTGGTTGAAATCACTAAAAGCCGGCGATCTGCACGTCCCTTCTAAAGCGCTCACTGCCCTCACCAGCACTGGTGTGCCCCCGGAGTCTTGGCAGGCTGCACCCGCTGTTCGTTAGGGAAGAGAATCGCTCCTTGGCCTTGAAAACGCGGAAGACAGAAGCGAAGAGGAAACGATCGGTTCTTGTTCTTGTTTTTTTATGGTGCTCACTGGCGAGGTGTTTCCCCGCACACTCTCGGCCTTTCGGTTCCCCAGTAATGACGGCGAAGATGGCCGCCGATCGAAGGTTCCGTGCGTGCTTTGCATCTGCAGCGCTCCTCCGGGTTTCTACCCGCGCGATGGCGGTGTGGTGGCGGTGGTGCTGGTGGTGACGAAGCGGGAAAAAAAAAGTAATACGGCAGGGGGGGGGGGTGCAGCCGGCGTAGCGCTTCCGCGGCGCGCTTTCGCCCCTATCGCGTCGCGTCAGCCGTTGCTATGTGCGGGCGCACAGCGGAGGAGGCGTTGCATCACCCCGCAGCCACGTAAGCGCCACCGCCGGTTGCCGTCGCAGAGCTTCGGTGTGCCGGTCGGGTTCGCAGTGCAGCGGCACAGAGCGATGCCGGCGCGCACCGCCTCCACCGTCCTATGGGACGGGGCACCGGCACCCGAGCGTGCGTGTGCAGTCGCGCTAGTCCGCACGCGTGCCTGCCTAGGCCGAGCTGCTCGTTCGATGCGCTTGCGTAACGGTGTACGGGCGACAGGAAGCGATGCTTTGCTTTCCTCGTTTGAGCCATTTTCCTATTCATTAGGTCTTCCCTTTCCAGCTCCACACTCGCAACCCGATCTCCACTGCTATCCCTCTCTCTCTCTCTCTTACAGCCCTGTCGGTCTGTCTAGCTCGCCGCACGGAAAGGCGTCGAGCAAGTCACCAATTTCGTTTGAAGGTTTTTTTTCTTTTAACCAAACAGGCTTTACGGCGGTGTATAGGTTGTGTATTCCCTGTGCTGATGCAGAGTAGGGCTAATTGGATGTGTTACGTCCCGGAGTAGACGTAACTCGGGCTGATGAGCAAGTGTACAAATTGTGTTCGTCAGCGTGCTACTCGCGATTATACAAGTGTGTGAGAATGTGCACACGTGCGCGTGTTCGCCTCCCTCATACGGCTGCACGAAAAAAGCGACGAGGAAAAATGAGACGCCTCGTGGCGTAGCACTGCTTTCAAAGCTCTCCTAACGATGACAGGGCGGGCAAGGCTCATTTTGTCACCTTGCATCGGCCTTCGTCCGATCGTGCAGGTGGCTACTTCAGCGAGGCGAGCCATCTGCAAGCAACAGTTTCTATTGCCGACCCTTTCTCGGCGTCAATCCTTCATTCGCGTCTTGTCGGACGAGTCCATCGCTTGGCTGGGCTCCAAATGAAGCAGCCGCGCGGGAATGAGCGATTGCGACGGAATTGCACTGCAAGGCAGTGTTATTCTGATTGTTCAACGAGCCTTGTGAATTCCTTTCCTTTTTTTCTTTTTGCGCAACGAAGGGTGACCAAGTCAGCTCTTGGAAGAGTGGAATCGCACTTGCGAATTACGGAGAGAATGAGAAGTACGTTACAAAACATGCAATCGAGTATCATGTGTACCTGTGACGTTAGTAGGGGATGCGGTTCACAAGCATCTCATGCTGACCGTGAATGCATTTACTCCGTCAAACAGGAAGCGACGCCTGTACATTGCCCAAAACGTGAAACAAGAACAAATTTGAAACTACTCCAACGCTTTGTTTCGTTCACAGGTTCACCTATATTTTCAACCGCGCCTTAATTCAGACCCCAAATTTACATTTTGGACTACTCCATGCATAGAAAGCGGTACAGAGCGATTACACGTCAAACTTCCATGTAATACTGCCTAAAAGACGTTAGTTGCTGCTCGCAGCGGTTCGTGTTTCAAATTTATTAGCACAGTGCGTTGTAGGACGTTCTGTTGGCGATTCTGCTGTGACAAACAAATACGAGGCCCAATTGGTCTTTCTGCTAGTGCCTCATTCGTTGGATAATTGATGGCGTACACTTCTTGAATCTCCTCCAAGCCGCTGGACGCTCATATCATTGCACGCATATTTCTTTTTTTTTTAACATGCTGCAGCGGCAATACCGATTATCGTGTTGAAAGCACACAGTATGCTTCGTTTCCCACGTAGATTGAAAAGCAAAAATGCATAACAATGAAGGAGTACACTCGACACTACGGTGTCATGGTCAGTAGGATGCCATGGGAAGCCAATAATCTAGGAAGCCAAAAAAGCTGATTCAGAAGCTCTTCCTGTCGCAAAAAGTCTTAATTCGCCTGTCACATCATACAATATTGAACCGCACAAATTTAAGTGTTTCGGTGCATGTTTCGAACAAACGTTACACGAAAGAAAGAAACAGCCTTCGAAAGTACACGGGTACGATTACTGCACGAACAGCATTCTGAACAGCGCTTACGGCAGCGTACGTTCCGCGTTCCATTGTTGGCCCAAGTTAACAGACAGTTCCAGCATATCGTTACTACTTCCCGTTATCGCTGTCGCCTCTGCCACCTACCCGTCAGCCAACTTGAATTCAAGCTATCTTATAGTTAATCCACGTTTAGCATCCGCAAAGCAAGCACGCAAGTGCTGGCTAAAGCTAGCAGGTGGTTGTAGTGCGGCTGCAATATCCCACTTAGTATTGTTAAACAAAAAAGCAGCTAACGCATCAGAAAAAGAAATATAGAGAAGCAGTTACCGACACGAATACGCGAGGATGTTGCGCGAACTCAAAATCGTTTGAGTGTGCGTCCTGCGAGCGGGCATAACGGCGGCGCAGGCCGTGCCACGATATATCGTCGAAACTTACCCTATATGGAATAATTCGCCGCAATCTCAGTTCCAAATAAGCTAGAACCAGTCGGTGCGCCGCTCCACCTCACGCGTTCTCTTCTGTCGATTCATTCCTCTTGCAAGCGTACGCCCAGAAAGCCTTTTGTGGGCCGGCATAATCACTGCGCGCGTTTCCGCTAAGAAATCTGTTATTTTCGGTGACTTCGGTTGTCCTTTGCCCATTTGGTTTTCTTTTACCTGCATGGGCTTTTCCTTTCCTTTTATTTTCCTGCTAGTATAATACGGTTGCTCCAACCACTGGTTTCGTTTCCTAAGTTTCGGTTAACTATAACACGTCTCGAACGCCGGGCAAATCGTCGTAAACCTACACGCCGCCTTTGGCGCTTCGTGACGAAGTATTCGTGCTGTGCTGTCTCCTACAGCGAGGAGAGAACCAGAGCTATCACCGTTTTAATATGACGACCTTTTGAGCTGGTTCTCACAGAAGACATGTGCCTCTGGCGCCCACCGAAAAAACAGTGAGATAACGAGGGGTGTCCCTGAGTGGCTCAGCATTGGCGTGTTGCCTCGTTTAACGCCTATTTCTTTCTCTCCCTTCTTCGAATTCTGCAAGCACCTCGTAATGTGTGAGGAAATGCTTTTGGGTAGCCCTGTTGACGCCTATACATATATACAATATGCTCTCCCACTCCTCCAACTTCCCCCCTCCACCCGCCCGGTCACCCAGCGACATTTCCTATTCTCAAACCTTACTTCCTTACAGAGAGCTGAAGGGCCTCACACAGTTATTTCTTACTTAAACCCTCATGACGGTTCGCCTCAAGCACGTGATTACTTCCAAGGCAGACAATCTCGGATCTTTAGTTAGTTCCTGACCCCCCCCCCCCCCCCCCCCCCTTCCTCTGTCCAGCATTGTGGCTGCTGGGCTACCACCACCAGTGCGGAGCGGCGTCGTGTAGTACCACTAGCCCGCGCAGGAATCACGAGACGAGTTGTCGTTGCCGGCTCTCGTGCCACGATAATTACGAAGCGCATGCAGATTTTCCCGACCAATCGATTCGTCGCACGGCCGCACTGCCTTTCGAAGCGCGCTCTCTGCCGGCTCGCAGCATTTAACCGAGTCGGAGACACCGGCAGGTCCCACATCTGTCGATGCTAATGCAATATATCGATCAGTACAACCTCTGTTTCCGTCATGCGTGCTCATTTGTGTCTCCCACGTAAAAAAAATTGGAGAGCACAGTGTAGCCCAACGATGCAGCATGGGGCCTGTCGTTTCATACTGTCCTTTCGCTTCCCACATGCCAAAACATTAAAAAAAAACGCCTTCCCGCTATCGGTTGAGCGAAAACGACCATTCCGCCCATCGGTGCTCCCCCATTCTCTCTCAGAGGCGCGCGGAGAGCTCAAATTAGCTACAGGCTCCAGGAATCGGAAATGCCGGCTGTGCAGGGTAACTGGACAACGCCCTCCTCCTCCGAATCTTTGCTGCTGATGCCAATCCGGTCTCTCGGCTGATCCACAATTGCATGGTCGAGATTGTGAAAGCAGACCGTGGGGCGGAAAATGAGACGACTTGTGTGTGTGCGTCTGCGTGTGCGCGCGCGTGTGTGTGTGTGTGTGTGTGTGTGTGTGTGTGTGTGCGTGCGCGTGCGCGTGCGTGCGTGCGTGCGTGTGTTTGGCGGGGGGGGGGGGGGGGCAAACTCAATGAGGTTGTCTGCTGACTCGGCTACCCAACGAATCTCGTAGAGATGTGCGCGGGACAAGGTCAGTCACGTATACTGAAGCTGCCGTGAAGTGCTAGCCAGTCTGGCTGACGCAGCCGTGGGCGAAGCGGCAGTTGTTGCACTTGCGTGCTCCAGTATAGAGAGGGAAAGTCGGACGGATAACGAAGTCCGGCGGATAAGCACCAGCTTGAATGTTCGGAACGATATTAGGCGGGAAGGAACAAAAGTATGAATAGATAATGTGGATTAGGGAAATGTCTTAAGCTGGAAGTAGCGAATTGTAAGCATGCTGCAACGATAAAAGGAAGCGGGTCGGAGACGAAATCACAAACAAAGAACGGTGCCGTATCGTCAGCCTTCTTTGCAAAGGGAAAATGATGTGTGGACGACGAAGGGCTCTCCTGTGAGTGTAAATTTTAAAAAAAATGAACGGTAGCAGCTGGTGCAACTGAAAGCGCCACTGTCCTATTTGTCCTTCGTGACGGCAGCAGAAACAAAGGTCGGCGAAAGAGGCGAAGCGAAAATACCATATTTCATCTAAGAAGCAATGTGCGTGTACCTGACCAGCATGTGCTGCATGACGACTGCTTTTACTAGTATATTTCACATAAGTCTAATGGGTTGTCTTTACCTGTAAAGGAAACTTGATCGCTTTTTCTTTTATTGTTGTTGTTGTTTACATTTGGTACTATTCCATCAAAGTACTGCGAGACAGCTGTTAAGCCTCAACGGTTTATTCCGCAGGTTTCGCGCTGAAGACGATGACGCCGACCATGATGATGAATATATAAAGATGAAGAAGATGAAGGGGCAATATAATGCTCACACAATTTCCCCCGCGCGTGAAAGCGCCCAACCTCGCCGCTGGTTATGGCGGGAAACGCCGTATGATAGGTATTAAACGCGAAACACGCACAATCCCTGTGGAACGGCAGCGGCCGTCCAAAGGCGGAACAACTGGAGTGACACGATAGTTAACTGGCGAAGTCTGTTCCCGAACAATGTAGGGCCCGATAGAACGGGACTGAAATTTCTCGCACAATCCAGGAGCGCGAACTGGGGTCTACAGTAACACTTCGTCTCCAGGGTGGAAGGAAACGACACGGTGAGATGCATCATAGCGAATTTTGCGGTCTTGTTGCCTGGCGTCGGTGTTGAGGCGGGCACGTTGGCGGCACCGGGCAACGCGCGAAACGAACTGCTCAGACACTGATGTGGACGAAGGCACGGGGACACCGAAGATAGAAACGTCGAGTATAGTGAGCGGTTGGCGACCATACACGAGTGTTACGTTTCGCCTACGACGCGCGGTATAGCCGGCGCGGATGCAACGGACGCCGGGGCTTCGTTCAAAGCGGCGGACATTTTGGCCCGTTCAGCGCCGCCGATACGCCTCCCCGCCAAGCGCGTCCAGGCGTGTTCAGTGCCACGTGTCTTCGTGTGTGCGTGTGTGTGCCACGCTTGTCAAAGCGCAGCAGCCGGGGAGAGGAGCTCCCCAAGTGTGAAGCGAGGAGGTCTGTCCGGCGCCCAGCCGGCGGTTGAGTCACTACACTCGTCTCAACATGTACCTCAGTCTGTCCGTACCCGCCGTCACGTGGTCTCGTCACGAGGCCTACCTTCTTGCCCTCAACTGCGAAAGTATAAGAGCAGCTGCCCCCGGACGCCAAGAGAGAGGCTCCGATTTCTTCTGTCGAGTTACGTGCTCTCCCGTCTCTCACTTCGGTCGACCTGACCGCCCGCTCTTTTGCGATGTTAGAATAAACCAGTTGTTCTGTTACCAGTCGACTCATGCTTTGCCGAGACCTTCGGATGCTTCCAGTGCCCCAGGCCGCCAGGCCAACGCTACCCTTGGGGCTTGCGACCCATTTGCAACAACGGGCGACAGCGCTGAGTTTGCAACAACTCGTGCCAGCACTGCGATTCAACAACCGGTGGCATCGGTGAGATTCCAACAACTGGCTGGTAGCGGTGAGATCGCGACAACGGAGGCCAGCAGCGAAGAGATGCGGTTGACTGTATGCTGAGCAGCACAACGACCATCCGGGAGCAGTGCAACGAGCCCTGTGTGATGACTGGTTGCCTGCAGCGGAACGACTGCGCTGAATTCTTGGCTGCGAGGTTTGGTGAGTGCGGGACTTTCTTCTTCTGAGTTTTGCCAGGCTTTTGTTAGTGTCAGAAACAGAGCTGGTAATTGTGGTTGTCGTTGCTGCCGGGTTAGTTTGCGGCAAGACAATAGTAGGCAGTAGAGAAAGCAGCATTCAGAGCAGCCATGGATTTGAAGTCGTTGCGCAAACCGAAATTGCTGGAGCTTGCAAGAGAGTTGGGTCTGGATGTCTCAGACAAACTCAGAAAACCAGAACTGCTAAGGGCTATTCTTGAGTTAGAAGCTGAGGATGACGAGCTGTCGGAATGCCTTGAGACCATTGAGGAGAGGGAGACGGCAAAAAGACAGGAGCGCGAACTTAAAGAACAGAAAGAGAAAGATGAGCGTGAACGAAAAGAACAGAAAGAAAAAGAAGAGCGCGAACACGCTTTGGAAATGAAGCGTCTCGAGGTAGAGATGGAACGCGCTCGTAATGGAAGTCAGGCACACGGTGCAGGAGAACGAGTATCGTTCAAAATGACTGACCTGATGCGGCCGTTTAAGCTTGGAGAGGACATTGGTTTGTTCCTGGTTAATTTTGAGCGAACGTGCGAGAAGCAGGGGTTCTCTCGGGAAACGTGGCCACAGCGCTTGCTCACTTTGTTACCCGGCGAGGCGGCCGACGTAGTCGCTCGCTTGAAGAGAGAGGAGGCAGAGGATTTCGACAAAGTGAAATCGAGTCTGCTAAAAAAGTACAGGCTGTCAGCGGAGGCGTTCCGTCGGAAGTTTCGGGAAAATGAAAAAGGCAGAAGTGAGTCATATACAGAGTTTGCGTACAGGCTTATGTCAAACATGCAGGAGTGGCTCAAAGAAGAGAAAGCGTTTGGTGACCACGAGAAAGTTCTGCAGTGTTTCGGGCTAGAACAGTTTTATAGTCGGTTACCTGAGAACGTGCGGTACTGGGTCTTGGATAGGCCAGACGTTAGTACGGTGGCTAGAGCCGCTGAGCTAGCCGAGGAGTTTGTGACGCGTCGGGCTCGCGGAGCTAAGGACGGTCAAAAGGGTGAATTTGGCTCCAAGTTTGAGAGGCCGAAGTTCACACCCATGAGAGCAAAGGGGGACACACGTAGTGCGGATGCGAGTGAAAGCAGTCCGACCGAACGTAAGGAGACGGCGGCAACCGAAGCCGAACGCAGAAAGCGGTTCGAGACGAGGCAAGCGCGCGTTTGTTATACGTGCCAGAAGCCGGGTCACTTCTCGGCGCAGTGTCCAGAAACAAAAACAAAAGTCGTGTTTTTGTCCTTAGGCAGCACTGACGAGAACATGAAGCTTCTCGAGCCTTACATGCGAGACCTCCTCGTGAACGGGAAAGAGTGCCGAGTGCTTCGCGATTCCGCAGCTACAATGGATGTAGTTCACCCCTCCTACGTGGAACCCTATATGTTCACGGGCGAGTGCGCATGGATCAAGCAAGCCGTGGAAGCTCATAGCGTGTGTCTGCCCATAGCAAAAGTGCTGATTGAAGGACCTTTCGGAGCACTTGAGACGGAGGCGGCAGTGTCATCTATGCTGCCCCCCCAGTACCCGTACCTATTTTCGAACAGGTCCGATCACCTCCTGCGCGAGAAGGGGCTTTTGTTTGGTGAGGCTAGCGTTCAGGCCTTAACCAGATCGAAGGTTCGGGAGCTCGCTGCAAAGGCAGTAGTTGCGGGACCGACGTTGTCGAACAATGAAAAAGGGTCAGAGGCGCAGCAAGCTGATATTCAGAGCACGCCCGAACGGAATAAAATTGAGCCTGTAGCGTTAAAGGCACCAGATACTGGAGAGGAAATGCCCGACACGGGAAAGTTAGAAGAGCTATCTGCAGATTTGCTCATCGCGCCTACGTCAGACGGACTTAATAGGTTGCTAAAAGTCAGCCGGGCGGCTTTGATAGCCGAGCAAAAGAAGGATGGCAGCCTAGAAAACATACGCTGCATTGTCAAGGAAGGTATCGCCAAGAAAAATGCTCGCTTTGTGGAAAGAGGTGGGGTCCTGTACCGGAAGTATCTAGACCGCAGGGGAGTGGAGTTCGATCAGCTGATCGTGCCTCAATGCTACCGTCAGGATCTGTTGCGCTTGTCGCATGGGGGTTCGTGGTCCGGACACCTAGGAGTTAAGAAAACTAAGGACCGTCTCTTGCAAGAATACTATTGGCCAGGGTGTTTTCGGGACGCAGACCACTTTGTGAGGACATGTGACACCTGTCAGCGGGTAGGCAAACCAGGGGACAAATCGAGGGCGCCGTTGAAGTTGGTGCCTATCATTACGGAGCCTTTTAGACGGCTCGTTATTGATACAGTGGGACCTCTGCCGGTAACAACCACGGGGTACAGACACATTTTGACTGTGATCTGCCCAGCGACAAAGTTCCCTGAAGCAGTGCCGCTTAAAGAACTCAGCTATGTTGAGATAGTCAATGCACTACTGTCCATATTTGCGCGAGTTGGTTTTCCTGCGGAAATCCAATCAGATCAGGGCACAGTGTTTACTAGCGCTTTGACGACAGCCTTTCTCGAAAGGTGCGGGGTAAAGCTGTTACACAGCTCAGTGCACCACCCCCAGTCGAATTCCGTTGAGAAGCTCCACTCCGTCATGAAGCGCGTGTTGAGAGCATTGTGTTTTGAACATCAAACTGACTGGGAGCTGTGTCTGCCTGGGGTGATGTTTGCATTACGGACCGCGCCGCATGCGGCTACGGGGTTTTCGCCAGCTGAGCTGGTGTACGGTCGCTCGCTGCGATCTCCGCTTCGCATGCTTCGAGACGGATCACTGCCCTCTCCAATGGCTGCAGACTATCTCTTCCACAAATGGCCGCCTCCTGCGCTGGAGCCTCGCTTTGCAACAACATTCCTTTGAGGTGCGTTACAAAAAGGGGAGTCTCAACGGTAACGCCGATGGCTTAAGTCGAAGCCCCTAACGTGGGAATCAGCCTCAAAATTGTTTGTTACTGATGTTTTTCTTCCTGAGGCAGGATTTTTAACATATTGCTTTTGTGTAGTGTTTCAAAGTGATGATGTGCTTTCTAGTGCAATTTTCCGATTTGTGGACGCGTTCTGAGTGCTGCTAAACTACTGTAAGGAACTAGGCAGTAGTATAAAAGGGGAAAGAGCCTGGCAGGGCTTAGTGAGGGTTGTGCCGTGCTTGCTGACTGAGCGGTTGACTTTCGGCGTAGTTCTAACGCTTGCCGGGAACGAGAACAAAAATGTCAACTCTCCCGAAGTCACTTTGCAGTGTCCTGGGTGAACCTGAACGAGAGAACGAGGCCTTCTCTGTGCGCTGCGCTCAAGAAACGCCGAAGGACGCCCGACTTCGGTTATGAGCATCATCGAGCGACATCCCTCCGGACAGCGGATGCAGTCCCCTGACCATCGGGATCTCCTTCCCCCGGCGGGGCGGTCTGTTACGTTTCGCCTACGACGCGCGGTATAGCCGGCGCGGATGCAACGGACGCCGGGGCTTCGTTCAAAGCGGCGGACATTTTGGCCCGTTCAGCGCCGCCGATACGCCTCCCCGCCAAGCGCGTCCAGGCGTGTTCAGTGCCACGTGTCTTCGTGTGTGCGTGTGTGTGCCACGCTTGTCAAAGCGCAGCAGCCGGGGAGAGGAGCTCCCCAAGTGTGAAGCGAGGAGGTCTGTCCGGCGCCCAGCCGGCGGTTGAGTCACTACACTCGTCTCAACATGTACCTCAGTCTGTCCGTACCCGCCGTCACGTGGTCTCGTCACGAGGCCTTCCTTCTTGCCCTCAACTGCGAAAGTATAAGAGCAGCTGCCCCCGGACGCCAAGAGAGAGGCTCCGATTTCTTCTGTCGAGTTACGTGCTCTCCCGTCTCTCACTTCGGTCGACCTGACCGCCCGCTCTTTTGCGATGTTAGAATAAACCAGTTGTTCTGTTACCAGTCGACTCATGCTTTGCCGAGACCTTCGGATGCTTCCAGTGCCCCAGGCCGCCAGGCCAACGCTACCCTTGGGGCTTGCGACCCATTTGCAACAACGGGCGACAGCGCTGAGTTTGCAACAACTCGTGCCAGCACTGCGATTCCAACACGAGGAAAAGGGCGAGTATCCCGTAGTGCGTTGGACGGCCGTGTTGTATGCAAAAGTGACGAATGGTAGAATGTCATCCCAACCGGTGGGGTCAGGGTTGATGTACATGGATATCATGTCAGACAGCGTGCGACGAAAGCGCTCGGTGAGACCATTAGTTTGAGGGTGGTAGCTGGAAGTCGTTTTATGGATGGTATTGCACGGACGGAGAACATCGTCGAGAAGTTTAGAGAGAAACGTCCTGCCGCGGTCACTCAAAAGCACACGTGGGGCTCCGTGCCGTAAAAAGATGGCGTCGAAGAAAAAGGCTGCAACCTCCTCAGCGGATCCCGAAGATAGGGCGGCTGTTTCAGCGTACCGTGCTCTACAGCTGTGACGACCCATCGTTTACCGCCAGTGGTTAAGGGTAGCGGTCCATAGAGGTCGATACCAACGACTGCGAAAGGAGCTTGAGGACACCGGACAGGCTGGAGCAGTCCAGCCCGAGGTGAGGTCAGTCGTTTGCGGTGTTGGCAGAGTGAACAGGAAGCCACGTATTACGCTATGCTGGTTGCAATTCCAGGCCAAGAGAAGCGGCTGCGACTTCGCTTGTAGGTTTTATGGAAACCAAAGTGACCGGCAGTGGGATCGTCGTGAAAGGTCTCCAATATCTGGGCCCGAAGTGATCGGGGAACGACAGGAACCCAACGGTGTCCTTCGGGATGAAACACCTACCGGTATAATATCGAATTTTCTATCTTGAATTTCTTCAACTGCCGATGGAGCCGAGTGCAAGGTGTGCGAGATGATCCGCGAATACGTTCCATAAGAGGAGTCATTACGTTTGCTAGAGGCAAACGTATGATAATGGCTGGATGGGAGCTGGTCGAGAGCTGCGAGCGAAGGGAATGCAGGCGACGCGCACTGCGGTTTCCTCACGGAAGGTAGTAAGCAAGCAGCGCTGGAAGACGGTGGTAGGGGACAACGAGAGAGATCATCGGCATCCTGGTTTTTCTTTGCAGACTTGTAGGTGACATCGAAGTCGTATTCTTGTAAACGGAGTATCCAACGGCCGAGACGTCCCGTTAAATTATTTAGCGTCGCCAACGAGCACAAGGCGTGGTGATCAGTAACGACCGTATAGCGGCGGCCGTGCAGATAAAGCCGAAATGTTTGGACGGACCAAACAACGGTGAGACACTCTTGCTCGGTAATCGTATAACATTTCTCTGGAGCTGTTAGCATGCGACTTGCGTATGCAACCACATGTACTTCAGAATGTTGCTGACGTTGCAGAAGAACAGCGCCGATACCACGTCCGCTGGCGTCAGTATATAGAACAGTGGGTGCAGTGTTGTCGAAATGACAAAGCACAGGTTCGGACGGGAGGGCACGCTTGAGGGCATCAAAAGCAGTTTGTCATTCGTCCGACCATATGTAGGGAGCTCCAGAAGGAAGGAGTTGATGGAGCGGCGCCGCAATGGTGGCAAAGTTACGTATGAAGCGCCGAAAATAGGAAGCTAGGCCAAGGAAGCTACGCAAGTCTTTGGCGCGTTGAGGCCTGGGGAAGCGGAGGACAGCGATAATCTTGTTGGGCTAGGGTCGAAGGCCCTCCTTGCTCACAAGGTGCCCGAGCACTTTAATGGTTTTGCTGGCGAAGTGGCACTTTTTTGTATTCAGCAGAAGGCCAGCCGCTGAGAGGCATGTCAGGACTTCGTCGAGGCGCTGCAAGTGCTGATGGAAGGTCGACGAAAATAGGATGATGTCGTCAAGATAGCATAAACAAGTCTTCCACTTTAGGCCCCCATAGTACGGTGTCAATCATCCAGTCAAATGTGGCGGGAGCATTACACCGGCCGAAAGGCATTATGTTAAATTCGTAAAGTTCATCGGGTGTGGCAAAGGTGGTTTTCTCCTTGTCTGCTTCGTGCATGGGTATCTGCCGGTATCCGGAGCGTAGATCAAGGCTGGAGAAATACTCCGCGCCTTATAATGAATCTAACGCATCATTGATTCGGGGCCGTGGATATACATCTTTGCGGGTTGTTTTGTTCAAGGCACGGTAGTCTACGCAGAATCGCACCGAGCCGTCTTTCTTACACACCAAAACGACAGGTGACGACCAAAGACTTGAAGATGGGCGTACTATGCTAGGTTTCAGCATGTCGGCAACGTGGGTATCGATGATCTGTCGTTCAGCGGAAGAAACGCGATATGGCCGCCGCCGCACGATTGTAGTTCCATCTGTGTGTACGCGATGAGCCGTCGCAGAAGTCTGTCCCAGACGGGGAGAGTGGACGTCGAAGCATCTTTATGCTTGGATAACAACGCCACTAACTCCCCCGTCTGCTGTGGTGCTAGATCGGAGCTGATGGTACTAGCGAGATCAGAAGCAGGGACCCGATTCATAGCTGTGGGTGGTTGTGAAACAGCAGTAGTCGAGGTAAGCACAGAGTCTGACTGAGTGTCCAAGACGCACATGAGAACGGCGCACTTAAAAAGCAGGACTGGCTCATTGATTGTGTTGAGTACAGCCAAAGTGGCCATGCCGCTGGTGAAGCGAACAAGGCTCGGTGCCAGAGCGATCCCTTTGGATAAGCAACGGGCTTACGGTACAACTAAAACGTTACCATCGGTGATGTCAGAGTTAACTGCAAGGAGTTGTTCGCAACCAGGGGGCACCTTGCAATCGTCAGCAGTTCGTAAGCGAAGGCGCGGTTTGTGCACGTCATCGGAATCGTCGGTCTCTGTTAAGTTGACGAGGCGTTCACGGCACGAGATGAAAGCCGACGCCGAAGAGAGAAAGTCCCACCCTAGTATAAGCATGTGAGCACAGGAAGTCAACACTGCGAACTGAATATGGTGGCGTATCCCGTCGATCGAAACCCTATCCGTGCATTGAGCCGATGGCCGAATCACAACATTATTTGCACCACGAAGAAGAGCTCCACTGTAAGGTGCAGTAACTTTGCTTAGACGAGCGCACAAGCCAGCGTGAATAATAGAAATAGCTGCTCCCGTATCAAGTAATGCTATGACTGGTACACCTTCTATGCACACGAATAAAGTATTGGCCGAGCACGCTGAAGGAATTGTAGTCTGTGCGAGCCATGCAGCTTTCCCTCCAAAAACTGCACCATCTAGTTTTCCGATCGGTAGTCAGGAGTGCGCGTGGTCGGTTGCAGGGGTGATGTCGAGCGCCGGAGAGGGGAGGGCGAGTGGCGGAGTCCTGGACGGTAGTTGCGAGGCGCTTCGGGAGGTGGAGGTGGAGAAAGTGAGCGTGGGGAGAGCCGGCGCTGGTAAGGACTCGGAGGAAGCAACGGGTTTCTCTAATAAATATCGTAGCCACGACGTTCGCCCTGTTGTCGTCTTCGGCAAAAACGCCATATGTGACCGCGAATACCACAATAATAACAAATGGGGCGGGGCGTAGGCCGGGTAGTGTAAAATCCTGTGGCAGGCGGGCGGGGTGGTAGAGGCGCCAGATGGTTGGGGGCAGTAGCAGGAGCAGGAGGCGCTGCCCGAACGAACGCTGGTTACATAGCCGCAACCTGAGCATACGAAGTGGATGGCGAAGGACGGCCACAGCTCGCAGCGCAGGTCATGGATGATAGCTCCTTTTTGATGATGTCGCGCAGGCCAGGAACCGAAGGCTGAGGCTGGAGAACGGGAGGACTGAGCAGGCCACACGCTTGGAGCTCTTCGCGTATGAGAGTCCGAATCAGCATACGCAGGTTGGTATCCGAAGAAGGAGGCGCGTCATCGGCGACAGGGTGTAAACGGATGGCCTGTAGTGCGTCCAGGTGTTGGCAAGTCGCGATCACATCGTTAACGGTATTAGGGTTCTTGATCGCCAGTGCGTTGAACTCGACCTGAGCAATGCCCTTTAGGATGTGACGAACACGATCAGATTCCGTCATGGTGGCGTGAACACGGCGACAAAGGGCGAGGTCGTCCTCGATATAATATGTGTATATTTCCCCGGGAAGTTGCGTGCGTCCATCAAGCTTTTTCTTGGCGACCTCAGAGCGGATGTTGGGAGCGCCAGAAATCTGCCGAAGCTGGTGTTTGAAGGCCGCCAAGTCAGGCAAGGTGCTCTCGTGGTTGAAGAACCAAGTCCTGGCAACGTCAGTGAGGTAGAATGCGATGTTGCGAAGCTTGTGCATGTCATCCCACCAGTGAGACTCACTCACGTGGTCATAATTGTCCAGCCAGTCATCAACGTCGTCACTACGAAGGCCAGCAAACATGGTGGGATCACGCTGCCGCGTCCTGACGGTCCATGAACGAACGGCCGGTGGGGCAGAGACGGTGACGCCGGAGCCCCCTGGAGGATTTTCTTGGGGCATCCTTGCGGAAAGGCGGAGCAAGCGGTGGCCTGAACGAAGCTCCAGGGAAACTCGAATGCGTAGAGGACCAAGGGATCGAAAGCGGCCTCCACCACTTGCGAGACAGCTGTTAAGCCTCAACGGTTTATTCCGCAGGTCGCGCGCTGAAGACGATGACGCTGGCCATGATGATGAATATATACAGATGAAGAAGATGAAGGGGTAACTGTGACGACCCCTAATATGGGGCAAAGGTTCGTGTTCTCAATGTTTTAGTGGTTCTCTTAGGCGGAGCCTCCGAGAACCCAATTGAGGACAAAGCCGTTGGTTTGAACACACACACACAAAGACTTTTAATTCAAAAATAAAAAAAGGCGTAAAGCAAATAGAACGAAACGGAAAGCATGCATAAAATAAACATTCAAGAAAACATTGCGGTAAGGAGCACACTTAGGGCTTTAACAAGGGTGCGAGTCCGGGCTTGCCACGAGGGCGGGGACGCGTTGCAGTCTCGACGCGGCAACGCGGCGACGAGCTGGCAGAAGGAGTGGCGCCGGTCTCACCACAGGTCGTGGCGTAGGTTGACCGACCGGGCGCCGGGAGCGCGCCAGCTCTGGCTAGGCGAGGTAACGCTGGCGGCTGGGTGGCAGGAGTGGACGGCGGCGGCGTTCTGGCCGGGCAGAGAGCTCGGGCCCGTAGCCCGACTGCTCCCCTCTCGCCCACGGCGCGGAAGCTCGAACGCCGGCCTCGGGCAGCAGGTGGCACGGCAGATGGGGGTGGCGTTCTGGCCGGGCAGCTGGCGTAGAACTCGGGCCCGAAGCCCGACTGTTCTCGTCCTGCCCACTGGCGCAAAAGCTCACCGGCCTTGAGGAGCTGACGGCACGCTCAGGTAGACGGGCGACGCACAGGAACAGGTAGGCAGGAGGCCCCGGGCGGGTGAAGTCCTGGTGGGCTCGGGTCCGGAACCCGACGGCCCGTCTTCAACGCCCACTCCGGTGGTTGACCTCCTCCTGCCGTCGCTTCCTGGGACTCTCCTGGCGTCTCCCCGGCGTCTCCCTGCGTGTCCTCTTGCGTGTCGCCCCCCTTCTGCCAGCGCACCACGCTTTTTCTTGTGGTATGGCCGATTTGGCATTTACTGATTGGCTGCCCGACGCCCCGTGGTCTTTTCTAATTGGTTGCTTTTTTTTTCTTTTTGTTGTTTTTCCTGCGCCGCGCGTTCACGTGCCGGGCGCTCTTCGGCGTCGTCGTTTTCCTCCTTCCAGCTCGGCGCGCGTGCACTCAGCGTCGTCTGCTCTCGGCTGTCCCGATCACGGCACTATGTCGCGCACCACACATCACACAAGCCCCTTTTTAACAAGTTTTTTTGAAGAAAAACTGCTGCTCAGTGCGCGACATAGTTCACAACATAGTCATTGTCCGTTCACAAGAACGCACTGTAATGTTTCAATGCACAGTTCACAGAGTGGCACAGTTCACTGAGCATACAGATAAAACATTAAAGTAAGTGTTAAACACTAATTCAAAGAAAGCATACCAAGAAAGAAAAAAACCAAAGAAACTAGCATCAAACACTAACAGCGTAGCATTACGATGACATAACCCTGCTCGGGTAACAAAAACATCTAGAGGCGTAGTGTTGTAGTTTCCCCTGTATTCTACTCATGTAGTCCGCCCCACAACGTTCCGCACGTTGATCTTCTTGAAGGTCATCGCCAAGCTTGATTGCTTCTCTACCTGGGCCCTCATTTGTTGTGAAGGTAGGTATAGGGGTGTCTGTCTCGCCCTCCTCCACCACGATGCATGATGCTGACTGTGGGGAACTCCCCGGTTCACGCTCTTCATAGCGCTTCAGCATGTTAATATGGAACAGTTTTGTGGTATGTCCCAAGTCCAGCCAGTAATGAAAGTTACTTTTCTTTCCTGTGACCAAGAAAGGCCCCTTCCATTGCATCGACCGTTTGTTGGCCGTCGTTGGAAGCAGGATAAGGGCACGGTCACCAACTTTCAGCTGGCGTATCTTGCTCTTAGGATACGTTCGCTGGCAAGTGTCACAAGAGCGTACGTATCTTCTCACTGCTTCTTGGACTCCTGGCCAGTAGAAGGACTCTCGAACACGATCGATCGTTCTCTTGATTCCTTGGTGTCCTGCCATCAGGCTTTCGTGCGCCCAAGTGAGCACTTGGCCACGCAATTTTTGGGGCACTACCACTTGTTGGATCGTTTTGCCCGAGGACAGCCGGCAACAACGATATAGCACTCCCTTTACTACTTCGAATGAGTAGGATGCCAATCGTTTGCCCTGGAACACTTGACCCACTTTGTTCCTGCAAGACTTTAAGGTCTTATCTTCGTTCTGGGCCGTGGTAAGGTCCTGCCTGGTTATTTTCAAGGCGCTGATATTGATAGTGGATGTTTTCGGCTGTTGGTCTCGGCCCTTGATGCCGACCAGCAAAGCATCCGGGGAATGGTCTTCTCCCTTGGTTCTTCTCGGACTTGCTGTACCATCTTCGATGGGCTTCCTCAGTCTTTTTGTCCAGGTTTTATCTGGATCATGAGGTTCTCGTGAGCCTGGTACATTTCCGATAATAACATCGTACAGAGGAGCCGTCATACACTTTACAATTGCTGTACCAGAAAATAAGGTGAATTAATTTCAACCTTGGCCTCGGGAATTTCAATGCTGCTGCCATCCGCCAGGACAAGCTTAGCGGTGGTACCTGTCAGAGCCTTGTCTGGTACGAGGGAACGACGCACGACCAGCGTGTTGCTTCCCGTATCTCGCAAGACTGACGCGGTCTGTCCGAAGACGAAGCCCTTTAGCACTGGCATCTTGCGTGCCACATTCCTCGTGGGAGTCTTCACCGTGCTAACTACGTCTTGTTCAACGACTACTGCGTTTGACTCTTCCAGGCGCTTTTCTGGCGACAATAGGCAAGACGTCCTTGGTGGATCATTTTTCTTGGTGCAGGCTTTGACATCATGCCCGGGCTTACGGCAATACCCGCAGTACGGTTGCCTCTGCTTAGATCGGCAGTCTGATGCCCCGTGACCCAGTTTTCCACATACGAAGCATCGCATTGGAACTCTCTCAGATGGGATTCCGGTTTTCTCCGTAGGGTTACTGCCTTCCGATTTCTGCCGGAACACTAACAAATTGGGCTGTCTCTGAGCCTCTAGGAAATTATCGGCAGCTTCGGCCATGTCATCTAGATGGCGGTAGCTCTTCTCGCGCAGGAAGAGTCCTAACCGATGATGACAGTTGTTCAGAAACTGTTCCGTCACCACTAGGTTGCGAAGTGCCAAATACTCTTTTTCGGTTTTGGACATTTCCACCCACCGATCAAAGAAACTCAGTAGCCTAATTGCGTACTGCTTTCCAGTTTCGCCATCTTGGGGTTTGCTCTGTCGGAACTTCTCCCGATAGCCTTCCGCCGTAAACCGAAAACGCTGGAGCAACGCCAACTTGGCTTTATCGTAGTCGAGCGAGTCTTCTGGAGACAGACGTCCAAAGACTTTCAGAGCTTCTCCGCTCAGGCATAAACTTAAAGCCGTGGCCCATTTGTCTCTAGGCCATTCTTGTCCGGTGGCGACGCTTTCAAACCTTTTTAAATAGGCATCCAAGTCGTCCCGGCTTTCGTTGAATCCCGGCATCAAACTGTGAGGATTCACGCTGAATGGGGCACTCCCTCCTGGCCCTCGGTCAGCTGTCCTTGCAGCGTCCGTTGCCGCCATTTGGAGGCGCAAATGAAGCGTTCGCTCCTCCAATTCTAGCTGCCGTTGGCTCGTCTCGCCACGATTGCCCTCAGCTTCCGCGACTTTAAGTCGTAACTGTAAATTTTTCTCCTCTAATACAAGTTCCTGCCTTTTAGCCTCGCGCTCCGCTGCCCGCTCTTCTCGCTCCGCTGCCCGCTCTTCTCGCTCCGCTGCCCGCTCTTCTCGCGCACGCTCTTCCTGTTCGTTCAACCATGCCCTCAACTCCACGCCTTCTAAGCCCATGCGTTCGGCTAGCGCTAACAAGTCTCTTGTGTTAGCCATAGTTCCTAACCGCTAGAAGAAGGATCCAAACGAACGGCTTTGTCCTGTCGCACGGACGCCAATTTGTGACGACCCCTAATATGGGGCCAAGGTTCGTGTTCTCAATGTTTTAATGGTTCTCTTAGGCGGAGCCTCCGAGAACCCAATTGAGGACAAAGCCGTTGGTTGGGTGCACATGCCTGAGCCCTCCCAAGTGCGCATAGGATCACAAGCAGTTGCCCTTGCTGAATTCAAGGAACGCAGCAAGGACAACTCAATACTTTTTATTGAAATCGAACCTGGTTCCTCTGGAGCGCTGATATTTTCAGGTTCATCTTGCCCATGGTGCGAACACTCCGGCGTACTATAATTAGCCTGTTGGAGGTGTTCAGTTCTAACTTCATTCTCAACCATGCATATGCATGGTAGCTCTGAACCTTGCACAAACCAGTCATCGCATGCGCCGGGCCCACGCAGCACTGGTTTAGATACGGAAGCAATCTGCTTCTTGTCTTGTGACCTAACAGTATCTTTGCCTACAATGGCGTGGTCACAAATCGTCTCTCCTTGAGACACTTTTTCCTCGCCGAGGCCTGAGGCCATATCGGGGGGAACCCTCGGGTCGCCGCTGCACTGCTGTGCTGCATCCTCAATAATGGAGCTCGTCCCTTCGGAGCAAGCATTCGCGAGTGCCTCGATGCGAACACGCACCTTGCGAAGCTCCTCCTCCAGGCGTGCCCTCTCAGCCGCCTGTTCTGCCACTCGGCTTTCGCACTCCCTCTGAGCTTTCGCGCATATTAACAGCCACCTGTCTTGCACCCACCTGTGCAAGTCTTCCCCCTGCAAACCCAATCGCTGGGCTACGGTGGCTAAGTCAGACAGACTAATTTCTGGCTGTTCCTTGCCTACATATGCGCCTTCTGCCGTCGCTTCCTGGGACTCTCCTGGCGTCTCCCCGGCGTCTCCCTGCGTGTCCTCTTGCGTGTCGCCCCCCTTCTGCCAGCGCACCACGCTTTTTCTTGTGGTATGGCCGATTTGGCATTTACTGATTGGCTGCCCGACGCCCCGTGGTCTTTTCTAATTGGTTGCTTTTTTTTCTTTTTGTTGTTTTTCCTGCGCCGCGCGTTCACGTGCCGGGCGCTCTTCGGCGTCGTCGTTTTCCTCCTTCCAGCTCGGCGCGCGTGCACTCAGCGTCGTCTGCTCTCGGCTGTCCCGATCACGGCACTATGTCGCGCACCACACATCACAGTAATATAATGCTCACAGTACGTTCACACTAGCAACAAACAACGTTTAGCCCTTCGTGTGTGTGTCTGTGAGAGAGAGAGAGGGGCTCTTGAATGAATCCTGGAGAGGCTTATTTCGTGACACGCCTATAGCAGGCTACATCATCCAGATGGCTGCACCCGGTGAACGACGTCGCGTCACAATTTTGAGCGCAATTTATTAGTCTGACATAACTCTGCAGTTTACACGCTTCAGCAAGCATGCCGCTTCTGTAATTCTGTCGGGATCCTCTAAGCTTACTATCAGCGACTGCCATTGTGCAGCGATAAGTTGATCATATTACAGCGTGGCAGGCTTTAAATAATATAAAAGGAGACCACTCTAGTAGACTTAGTGTTTATAAAGCAAAAGTAATAACACAACAGAAAATATGAACATTGAAAAATGTAAGAAAGCATTAAAGAACGAAAATTCTGAAAACGCAGTATAAGAGAACGTCTCGCCGTGCAGTCGCCTTGCTACGGGATGAGATTACCTCCAGCCGTATTTGAACATGAATTGTCTACATTTTTGGCTACTCTTTCGCTTTTTCAACAAGTATTTTACCTTTCACGCAAACTCCAAGAGATTGTAAAGCGGCACTACGTCTACAACAGACTTTGCAGCGCCGTTAGAAAGAAAATTTTGTTCAAGGTTTCTACATATGTTGTATTCTTAGTGTGCCTAGCGGGAAGATCTCTGTTCCTATACAGCCGTACACTATCATTTGTCGCTGTTTCACTTTCGTCTTTCTGATCTGTCATCTTATTCTTTCGTGTTTGTTTCCCTTCTTCCTATGAAAAATTTCCTTTTCTATCGCCTTCTCCCTGAAGACTAGGTAGTAGTTGTTGGGCCCTTTTCAGTGACGCTTGACCTCCTAAGGGGGAGGAACAAGTGGTTGGCTGCAGGTGAATGTAGCCTCCCTGGAATTGCGGCCAACAGCTCTAGCCGCCTTTCAGCGGAGCTTAAGAAGCCTAAAAACCAACATATTGAACCTTCAGTGCACGCTCATTCAAAGCGCATTGTGAGAACAGTGAAGAAGGCGACGCGTGCAGCGATGAGAACGAGAACTCGAGCAACTCGGATGGCCCACCACCACTGCGACAGAACGCAGTGAAACGAATCTGACAATATAAGTCCGCATCCCTCAAGAACTTCAGTAGCAGCCGGAGCACCTCCCGCCAGAATTTCCAGTGTCCTCGCGAGTGCAGCTTGACCTCTACATTATATCATGAGGGGCTCCACAACGCTGAAGCGCTTCAAACGAAGGATTGTGCTCAGTAGCGAGGCCAGGACACTGCAACAAATAATTTCAAACATCTGCTTCAGTACTACAGGTCGCACACCGTGGCGAAATGGCAAGTCTTATGTTGCTCAGCCGTGAAAAGTACGTGCTGAGCCGGGGCGCAGGTGATACAATGTGGCCTGCTGAGTCTCGTCGTTAAACAGGACTGGTGGGTTGATGACGATAAATACGGATAGTGACTAACATTTGGTTATTTTCGAACATGTCGATTGTCTCTAGGAACATTCTTTGTTGGCCTAAGGTATAATGCGTTGCGACAAGTCCAGAAGCTGCCTCATTTCCCGCTGCGGCTACATGCGAGGGGAGCCACTGTATCTTTATATTAAATCCGGGGCTGCATGATTCTTTCAGAAGGCGTAACGGACCATGTGTGCACTTCTCCGGTGGAAACCCTCTCTGCAACGACTGCAGAGCAAGGTTGCCGTCTGTCAGCCCTGCAACGTGCTGCACCCGGTATCGCCCTGATATACATGCTCTCGCATGCCGTTTACGAGACGACGCAGCCTAGTGGTACTGCCGAGGATGCTTTGAAGGTCAAAATCGCAAGCCCTGATGCGCTAGCTTCGCGCTTCATATCGAACGAACCAACGATGTATACTTTAAGATGGCGGCTGTGCGTTCTCTTAGAATGTTCGATCACCAGCGATTGTGCTTCCGCCGGTACATGTGTACAGCGTTTGTTGCGTATCCGAGGAATCATCAGTAGGCAGTGCAGTTTTACGTATGGCTATGGTGGCTCAGATCATCTTCGTCTGGGAAACTTCAGGCCATGAAGTGGAAGAGTGTTCAGTGCCATGAAGCCAGGTGACACCGTACTCTCCGGAGGTGCTTTAGGAGGTCTTGCCTTCAGCTAGATTCGCTCAGTCCACATAACTGCGTAAGCACTCTTTGAGAGGCGACAAGGTGAATCTATTGTAACCGAGCCTGGCGCGACACTTTTTTCACTCGCCGCTGCGTGTGTTACGTCAAGGACAACACTGAGGCCTTTTAAATGAAGGGTTTCCAGCTGATTGTACCGATACCGAGATTCACATAGAGATATGAAAACAAGTTGAATAAGCACGCGGTAATCACTGCGATATGTAACCTTACCATCGGTGATGATTGACATACCCACCTTTCCCTGCCAATCTATGAAGTATGTTTACACATTGTACAAGGGCTGTAATCGTAGCCCTTGTAGCCTGCCTGTTCCCTTAATTCCCTCTCTAGGTATTTTACATCTATTGAAACACTGTAATAATAATAATAATAGTTATAATTATTATTATTATTATTATTATTATTATTATTATTATTATTATTATTATTATTATTATTATTATTATTATTATTATTATTACTATTATTGTCAATCAACGAATCAATAATTTATTTACCGCGTCCAAGAGCAACCATGAGGTCTAAGTGATGGCGCATGCAAACATTAGAAAAAGACGGCAGGGGAATATCAGAAAAAAATGAATAAACAGAACAATCTTGAACGGATGAGCGTACATACAAGGCGCAATGTGGATATAAAATAAATGGGGTGAGAAGGGCACTGTAACAGTTAGTGAAACTATCACACAGCAATGCAAAGCTCTGAAAAAAAGAATGGCGGCGAGTTATGGAAATATCAAGACCATGAAAAAAAGTGCGTTATAAAGATTCTCTATTCTGTGGACGGTTGAATGTTCATGATGACAGGCAGAAACAGGGACAAGTCTATGCTCTCTGGTGATCTTGCGCGGAATACGAAACATTATACAACTGAGCAGTTCGGTGCAGGTGCAGATACACCGTGAAGGTATTTGAAAACAAACAGAAGGTCAGCGTGATTACGTTGACAGCGAAGTAAAGACAATGACAATAATCCAACAGTGCTAGAACAAGGTCCGGTGTCCGTGTTAGCGAAGCTGCGATGATATATGCTTTGAAACATTAATAAAACATTGTCACTATTGCATATAGAAAGGCCATTCCAGACGACCGACGTGTATTCGAGTTGAGGAAGACAGATTGTTGTGTGCAACTTGCGGAACGGTGCAAGGGAATTGAATTTTCTTCTTAGTCTACAAACAGAGCCAAAAGAACTCATACCCCGCATTACAACGCGCTTAGGGTGAGTTGAAATGTGCAAGGTGGTATGAAAAAGTAGACGACGATCATGGATCGCCCACACGTGACACAATGACACAGAATCTACACGATAAGAAAACGATATGCTTACTGTTTTGCGTGTGAAAGTTATGATTTTTGTCTTAACAGCATTCAAGGTGAGTTTATTACCTTTGCACTATTTAGAAAAAGCAGGATGCAGGATGCGACAATCATCAATAGTATAATTTTCTATAATAATCTTGATGTTTTCGGCATATCGAAGCAATAAAGAATTCCTAATAGCGGAAAGAACGCCATTATAGAAATTTAAAAAAAGTAGTGGTCCTAATATAGATCTTTGAGGGACTCAGCTTGTTACTATGTAAAAAGAAGACGTTTGGCCATTGACGTTAACATAACAGGATCTATCAACAAGATAACTGCGCAAGAAATTTACGCTTGACGAATTAACACCAAATTTCGTAATCTTGATCAGAAGCAGTGAGTGGCTGACTGCATTAAATATCTTTGCTGAGGTCCCAGTAAATAGTGTCACCAAGTCCCCTTTGAAATGACACCGTGGAGGATCTGTGTCATGAAACTTCCTAAATTTGTGATATAGTGGAGCGGCCACTGAGAAAACCACGCTGATTCGGAAGCAAAGAGTTCTTCACAGTAAAATACAATTTGTTGTGGAGAGCGAGCTGAACAATCTTAGACGTGGCACGGAGAAGAGAAATCGGGCGCTAATTCCAGACATCCGTTATATAGCCAGACTTAAACACAGGAAAAACAGGAGCAGTTTTCCACGTGTGAGGAAAAGTGGAAGTATACACAGAGTTATTAAGTATAGATGTCAATACTAGGGCAAACGTGCTGCCGTAAACTTTTAAAAATGCGGAGGGTGTGCCATCAGGACAGCAGGATAGGGAAGGTTTCAAGCACTTGAAATATTCACATATGTGCGTTTCCTCAAACAACACAGCACTAGGTGTAGGAAATGTCGTGTGCTGCTAACTGATACCGGCGATGAGACCTGCAGCCTTATGTAAGGACTAGAAATGGGCAGCAAAACAATCCACTACTGCTGGCACTTCTGCTTCGCTACAGTCACGAAGCTAAAAACACAATCCACATTTAGTAGAGCGCTCGCGTATCTACTTCCAAAATTGCACAGGCCGTTTGGAGGCACTCTTTTCCAAGAATTCATTATATGACTCGTGATCCCGCATGTAGAGGCCCTTGCGAACAGTCCGAAAAAAGCAGAATTCTTCTCTCCGCTCAATGGGCACAGAACTTCCGGATTTACGGTGCGCGCCATCTTTATACTGTAGGCCCGGTGTAAGTTCGCATGAAAACGAGTGGGGATACTTAGAGCGCTCAGGGTTGTACTGGGGAATATATCTGCGCATACTGCTCAAAAGAAGCTTCGTAGATTGATCTACTAGGTCATCAACATTGGTTTTGTCTGTGACCAGTGACCAATCGGTGGTGACCAGAAAAAATCATATAAACCAAGATGATCACCACGCTTGAAAGAAAAGCGATAGAACTCAGTAATGCAACTGAAGGAGCTCTGCCTCAGGGCTAACACAGAGGCCATTATTTTAGTGACGGGTGAAGCTTAGCGGAACTTGCACGAGAAATATCAGAACGAGATACATCTATAACTTGAGCATTCAATAGACAAAGGTGATGCATTGCCGCACGAATTGGCGACCAAGTTAAGTTACTGAAATCAACAGAAGGACAGAAAGTCCAACAACAGATCGCACTTGTTCTCTATGTGTAATTATTGTATAATGATAATATCTCAGCATTGTTCTATCCAGTTCCAGGCGTATTGAAATCGCCAAGAAGAATTATTATGCGCTTGCTATGGGAAGATGAGACACCTTCAATACAAGAGATAACCCCAACAAAAGAAAAGAATCAGAAGAAACAGGGGAAACATTCGGCGGTACATATAAACTTCTGATTGACAATTTTTCAAGTGCAATAGGTTGACTTCCAGTCAAATCAACTCCTGTACATCTTCTATGTCGTTGCGCCCAACACATCTCAGTGAACTGTCAGCAGCGACGAGTACGCCACCACAATTCTTTTTAAATTCACTGAAGTCCCGGTCACTGCGGAAGCAGTGTGGCGGAAAAAAATCTGACGAGAAAATTTCATTGCCGAGCCAAGTTTTGGAAACAATACAAATAGGAAAAGAAGTCGAAATGACACTAGAGAAAAATTCACGTGCTTTGGTAAGAAGTCCGAGAGCGTTTTGGTAGATATCTAAATTACACACCACTTTGATCTTTGGGTGTTATCTCGGAAGCATTATGCTTGCCGTTGTGCGGAACCCCACGGAACAGCTCTAACCGACATTTGGCAACATTCACAGGTCATTCAGGCACTTAAGCGCTTCTTCATCGACGACGCTATCAGCGCAGACGTGAAACGTGGTATACGAATTATATCTTGTATTGAGGAATAATAATAATGATGATGATGATGATGATGATGATGATGATGATGCACATGTAACATCAAAAGAATGCAGCGAACATGAGACAACATCTATGGTTTCTTATACTCGACATCTATACGGAAGTACAGGGACAATATATGCCCAAGGATGTTCTCGCCTAGACATTTATGACATCACAGGCGCTTCTTACCAAGGAAATTAAAGTAACTATCAACAGAGTAGATGCAGGACTCTGTCCTGAGGGCGACAGTTGTTCCACCTGTTCCCATCAGGGAAGGTGGCATGCGTGTATAGGCCTACATTTTTAGTACATATGTTGATGGGCTACATTTTCATCCCCAGCCACGGCGGCCGCATTTCGATGAGGGAGAAATGCGAAAACAGCAGTGTACTTAGATTTAGGTGCACGTTAAATAACCCCAGGTGGTCCAAAACTATGGCGTGCTTCATAATCAGATAGTGGCTTTGGTACGTAAAACTCCATAATTTAATTTTGATTGGGCTATATCTTCGACCCTACACAACCATACATGGCATTTTTCTCCTGTAAATAAGAATGGAAATCTCATCTAACACTTATCCGTCAAACCACTTTTTCTCAGCGCTTTCGACAACACGTGACATGGTGACCAGTAATATGAAATAGAAATAGTTTTATTGCGATTGCAATAGTATACGGGTGTTCGAGGCATGTTTGCGCCGTTGGCGCTGACGTGCTGTCGCGGCATCTACGCGCATAGGCGGCCAGCGAGTGGAAAGTTAGGTCTTCCACAGGCACTCAGTGTGTTTGGCTGCAAAGGCGATGATGAAGTCACGTGAACACACCGTCACGCTGCGCTCCGTAGGCTCTGCAGGAACAAGGGAAGCGTTCCGACTTCCGCTTCTGGCAGGGCAGCTTGCGCGCACACATACTAGCGTATGTGTACTGCTGAGAAGCTGCGGGAAAACCGCACCACGCTCTGTACAATGATCTGAGAGAAAGGCACACTTAAAGGGACACTAAAGCGAAAGAAGAAATCAGTTTAGACTAATGAAGCTTTGTTTGAGAACCGTGCAGGCAGTCATTTAAAAACAAATAGTTTGATTATTAGATGACAAAATGAAGGTCCAAGTATCAGTATTTGAATCTCGCGCCGAAACCCCAGCGCCGGTACGTCAGCGTGACGTTAGGGGTTCCAAAGTACGTTTTCGCATTTGGGCCGCATTGGCTGAATAAAGGTTCCCGAAACTTGCCATGTTTAATATCTGGTCCCTTTAGAACACAATGTAGTCAATCTGTACCGCTATATATAATTAGTAGGCCCTAGCAGATGCCATCAAAATCCAAGACGTCACAGCCCCCAGGTGCGGGAACTTAAATAGGCGTCGCCACCCGCATTTCGTTCTTGCGCTTTTTCTGGCTTACCAAATGTCTTATCGTTGTAAGAGTGGTGTTTTTTAAGAGCGCTGTTGGCGGGGGTTCCCATCATGCTAGGTTTATGAAAAGCTTTCAGCTGAACGCTAAACCTTGCTACAGCTTTCAATGCTTCGTGCTTGGGCGATAATTCAAAATTTAAGGCGTTCGGCTTTCTTTTTGAAGCTAGCTAAATTTTTCTCGTGTCTAACTGCTTTCGTAGGCCGCCGATTCCGAAGATAGTGCAGGCTAACACAAAAGTGAAAACCATACACTGGTACCGGTATCGCCGGTACCATCAGTCACACCACCCCATGCAAGTCTGGTCACTGCCTCTGCGGTAAGGAATGCGCCGCCCAAAGCACATAGTGCAACACAGTGCCACAAATGAACACCTACAAAAGCATGGTAACCCTTTCAGACACCACTTTATCCCGTTGGTTGAAAACTTGCTTGCGCCACATCTCTTGCATCTTCGGAATCATAAGAAGTGTACAGCAGCATAAAAGATTAAGAATGTTCAACTGTTTAGTGAGTTCTGTCGTGTTTACAGAATTTCGAGTCCATGCAAAAACTCGCTACAAGAACATAAAATACGAGAACATAAATTATTTCGCGTTTCGAAAAGCTTGAAAAGCACTTATCCAGCCACATGAAAGTTATGACTCGCGCATGACATTGTGAAAAACAACGAAAGGGTACCCGCCACTTACAACATACTCTCACAGAATAAAAACACCCAACCGTCCACCTTCCCACTCATTTTGCTCAAACATACTGCAGGATATTCGAAATTGCAGCACAGTTCCCATAATTAGTGTCCCAAGATGTATGCAACACACTTCAAATATCATTACTTTCATCAGTGCTTTTGCTGTTTATGCACTATCTTGCTGTACACAACTGTGTGGACAGAGTCCGAAATGGTTGAACGCATTTAGGGATAGCAGCCTTGTTTGGTCCTTCACAAATAATTTTGTTAATAAATTATTAATTAAGTGATCCCTCAAGCAGCAGCAGACGTTATGGCTATCTCCTCAATGTAGCCGGGTACTTCATACGGTGAATTTCCTGCCACACAGATTCGAAAAGTTTCGTGTCCTGTATAGATGAATGAGCGAAGGCCCCCTAAAATATCCCCTATCTGAAGTTGCCAAGTGTAGATTGTGCGAACACACACACGCACATACACACAAACGTACACGCACACACAAACGCTCGCTCGCACGCACGCACGCATGTAGGCACGGACGTACTTGCGCACACAAACGAACACACGCGCGCGCACACCGATATAGAAGTTGAAGGAACGCTTCGTCAGCTTTTTGAAGTGAGCGAAAAAAAATGCGTCAAGACGAGATGAGTTGATCGAAAGGAAAAGAGAAGAAATGAAAAATTGACAAGTCACCCGACCTAAACTTGGAAGAAGCACCGGAAAACATCAAGAAAAATAATATGATCAGCCAGGCCTTAGGGCAAGTTTGCTTTGGCTAGAGCATATAGGACTGGTCGCCGCTGGGTCCAGCAGGCGAGTGGTATCGACTGCTGGGCCCTACTAGGAAGGAAAACAATGTGACATTGAACAAACAAACAAACAAACAAACAAACAAACACCACGTTACCGGACGACCTACGATTAAGAAGACAGATCCTTTCGCATTCAGGAAAGCCGTTTTCTTGCTTAGAATTGGAGGCATGTCGACGCAGTAAAGGAGCAAGCTGAGGGGAATTTCTGACTCGTCAAGGACACCCACGTTAGTACTTTCGAAGTGAACAAACTCCGGTGTAGAATAAAGAATTGAGCGAGGTGTGTACACAGGCGACGGGGCGATATCATTTCGCGTACAAGAAAATTGTCTTCGCAGAGCATGTTTTAACGAAAGCAAATACGAAAACGAACTACTGAACCAGCTTCATGTGCTTTTCTGCTCATTAAGTGGACCCCTTGGCGGATGCCCTGCCGAGTTCAATGAAACAGTGCACCATAAACAATTAACTCCCTAATCTGAGCACCGATGCGTAATTGCATCATCCAAAGGTCGACCCCATGTATCTTCCGAAGGCCCGGAAACTCCTTGAGAAACGTCAGCGTAAAATGAGCGAAAGAGCAAACATGAAAACAGCTGAAAAACTAGACATTTGAACGTAGACAGCGCATTTTTCACGTCGTGGGCGCTCAAAACCTTTTAAGATCACCTCAGGAAGTAATGGCAAATAAAGATATCATAAGAAAGTCTTTCTGAAGATAAATTTTCCGGAATGTAAATAAATATCCCTCGATTATATATATGCGCAAGTCTCTCTAACTGTGGTTTTTGACGCTCGTCGTCTTTTTTCACGCGGGCGAATAAAGAATAAAACAAATTGCGAGTGACAGCAGAGTGCCTTCTAAACTCACTTTCCCTTATCACCCATTTTTTAAAAACATTTTCTCCTTCTAGATTTCAGTACGCCTCTCTGCTCTGCGCCCTGTAACGATGTGTCTTCTGCAGCAGACAGCAGGTTTAGCGTTAAATTTCAGCGCGCGTATTTCTTTCACTTTTTGCCTGACAGGCACTGCCAGGCAGAAAGGCAGAAACCAAGTGCGAGCGGGAGACGCCATCCGCGCCGTCGGGGTGGCGGCCCTGGCGAGTGACGCTCAGGAGTCAGGCGTTGCTTTCGTCAGAGCGCTCCCGTGACGTCACGACGGGCTTTCCTCTCTCCGTTCTCGCCTTTCCTACCCATGAGCGCCAGTGAGGAGGAATCAAGGCTCACACGTACTCTGAAAAAAAAAAAAAGAACATTCGGTCCATTCCCTTCCTACTTCCCCCTCTCTCTCTTTCCGCGCGCTCCCTTAGCGCTGTCAGCGCGAGAGGGCGTCTCTCGAGGTCACTCGGACTGTTGCTACGGCCACCCTCAGCTCCCGTCGAACCACGGGTCCGGACCCCGTTCGGGCACGAATGGGTCGAGCAGGGGAACACAGGCAATCGGGGATTGTGCCCGGCAGCAAAAATCCACCTTGGGGCTCCAACAAAATAATCGCTGCTTCCGTTTTGCTCTTGCTTCCGCGTTTGGGTCCTTCCTAGTGCTATCGTGTCGCCGGTCGCTAGCCCGAGCTCTCTGGCTCGCGCCCGACTCCCTGAGTGGCGAAAAAGACATATTTGTATCGCGCTGCACTGCCTCCTTCTTTTCTTCGCTTCTGCCTCCCCCCCCCCTTCCTTCTCCGATCCTGCTGCAGTTCTATCGCGTGTTGCCTCGCCCTCCTCTTCCTTCCAGATTTTCCTTCTCGTTGAACCCTTGCCCTCCGCTCCTCAAAGATCTGTCCTCCCGCCTCTCCCAAACTCTTTCCCTAACCTTCCCGCAGCGTGGAGCATAGATGTGCGGCAGGCATCCCCGTGCCCTCCTGTGCGCGCTTGTAACAACTGGGCGATCTTGAATGTAGCGATCGGGGACCTTGAAACTGAAACATTGCGTAAAACAAAGCCTCTGCTAGCGCGCGCACTAGCGTTCTGGACGCGCGCTCCTGTTTTGTTATGGAGCGCTCGTATTTGGCTTTGAGAGTCACTGAAGCTTTCCTGTTTCAACGTTTTGCGCGTTCACGTTATTACTGCACCCACAGAGTAAGATTGCCCTACGTCCTGCAGCCTTCGTTGCATCTCTAATAGCCAAGACGCACTTTAGATCGCGACCGACTCTAATCGGGATCTAAATTTGTAGATTGAGATTCGCTTCTGTGCGCAAGCTGCCAAATGGGAGCCCATTGCAATCGAGGAGTTCGATCATGATCGCGCAAGACTGTCATTCAATGTGGTAGGCTAGATCGGGGTATTAATTGTGGCATTGCCGAGAATCGCTCTCCTAATGATGAACAATCTAAAAACACTGTTGACACTGAGGACACTGTGGCCAACTGTTGAACGCAGAGGAGTGAGTAAGCCGTTTGAGTCAAATTGCCCATTTGTGTGCCTCAGTACAGGACATGTTTCCTATAGCTTAGACAGTTTGTGTTGACTTTCTTCCCTATCACTTCGTTGTTTCAGTTGTATTTCTCCCAATGAATTCTGTCAGGATAGCACCAAATGTGAGCAGAAATATTAAAATGCAAAAAAAAGATACAGTACTATACGAACCCAGCTTAAAACAGTTGTATGGCACGCTTGGTGGTTAGTAAAAGTGCAAAGTACGCCTATCTACTTGTCTGTACCAACTATATATCCTGAAGAAATGCAGAACAACAATGTGACAAAAATATTTATCGACCTTATTAGACTATAACTCTCTGCAAGTTGTCACTAACTCCGAAACTAATACAAGTTGAAGCAGTTCAGATTAAATCGATATGTTCATATTGCCACGTCGTAGTGACGGCGAAGAAAGCAGCAAAACTGGGAATGACAAAACTACAGCGTTTTATTGGGCGAACTTGTGCCCTCAGAAAACAGGCTACACTCAAAAAACGGCGACAGCGGTGAACACAGTCGCCGATCGTCGAAAATCTGATCAGCGGGTCAAGTGCGTCGGCTTTTATACATCAGTCGTAGAACGTTCCAGAGTAATCGCTGGGATCCTCGTGTCTTTCGCAAAGTTCTACATAGTTTCCGTCGCGCATATATGCAATCAGCGGTGCGATCGGAGATGGTTGTTCGGCGCGTTCATTCGGTTACCGGCGCCCGCGATTGGCCTACTCCGCGCCGACGTCGCCAGCCGCGGGGCGCTGCCACGCTTTTGGTGACGTCAAAATGATGACACGCTCCTGTCAATCATCCTCCCACCGAGCATTTCGTCTGCTAGGCGCCGAACCCGGCGGGAGTTGGGAAGTTTGGAGCGATCATCGCTCGTTTTGGAGACCGGCTTCGCATGGCGCGTCTGGTGGATTGGATTGGATCCAAACGGTGGCTTCGGCAACTGATTGGCACGTTCGGATCCAATCCATAGTTTAATTCGAGAAAAATGGCGCTTGCATTGGGAACTTCGGTGTTTGCGCTGGCGTTGCTCGAGGAGGAAGGAGAGCGGGTGGCATTGCGAAACGTGTTTGAAGAAATGGCAGAAAGCGAATTCCGACGTCGGTTTCGTTTCTCGAAACAAATAGTGCGTTGGTTGTACGGCGAAGTCAACCCCATCATCGGTGCCAGCGAGCCACTAGAATGCTGTTGCTGCCTCTTGAAAAGTGCGCCACTGCTCCCGTCGTTTCATTTTTCTTTCTTTGTTCTCGCTGTGCGCGACACTACCTAGGGACGACGCAGGGAAACTAGAAGTTATAAATTGTAGTATTCACACTTACTACTATATGAAAACGTGTTTAAGCTTGAGAAGACAAAATTTAGATAAAGATTTCATTCAATGGAAGACGAGAAAGATTTCGTTTTGTAGTATACGGTCTGCAAGCAGACGACAAACGAGGGAAGTAAACTTCCGGGGAGTTCACCGCTTGCCGATTGGCTGCTCTCTCCGCCCCGTTCTCAGAAATTTTGCATACTGCCACTTCGTGACGTTCCAGCAACCGAACAGAACGCGTATCGAACAAAGAACTCCGATCGAGCCCCAGATTACAAAAAGTTCGGTCCCAGACAGCGGATGGAACCACCGATAACATTCCAGAAACTTCCTATACATGCAGGCGCGTCCTGCGCTTTGCGATAGTATTTGCTAGGCGGTGAAACGTGGTCGCACGGTTAAGATGAACAAGTACACGTGTCAAAATGCTCACTCGTGTATTTTTGTAAATACTATGAATATGTATAATAACGCCATAATGCGCTTCAATTTCTACCGTTTTGTGCTGGCAGGAAGTTAAATGAAATACATACATACATACATACATACATACATACATACATACATACATACATACATACATACATACATACATACATACATACATACATACATACATACATACATACATACATGCTAATTCGTAAGTATTCACGTGCACCCAATGCTCTAGAGGAAGCGTGGAACATTTCATTGGACGTCACTTAGGCGGAACGCGTCACCGGTGGAAGTCTTTCAATGCAAGAAAAGGCTCTTACCTTAAGCAACTCAGGGTAAATGGTACCGAAGGTGCATGAAGTTGCACCACACGGCCACCATCAGTGCAGCTGCACTCAAAAGCAGCGGGTATGGATACCAGAGCCACCAATGTCTACAAGTGCTTCGCTCGATTAACTCACAGAACAAAAACAATACAAGAACGCCGTCGTTCCCGGCACGGATAGGATGCACGTATTGCGAAGTCGTGGTGCGTCCAGCGCGCGCAATAAAGAAAAAGAGAAAGTAAAACGTGCTTAGTAAGTCATAACGAGGAGAAAGTGAAAGCGCCGCATCGCCGACATAGGCCGAATTATTACTGACGTTCTTTCTGAGGGAGTGTAATCTCATGGCACTGCCATACGGGTTTGAGCTCTGTCGTCGATTAAGTTTGGTTTCCCTCTGTGCAATTTTCTCGCTTACGTGTTTCTTCTTTTATTTTTCAGTTTGCTTCATAATTTTTGAGCCATTTTTATTCGTATCCAAGACAAGACTATAGCTGCCCCTGTTCTGATATTTTTTTCTATTCATGGCCAACACGTCAAAGCTGGTATGCGGCATTTCTTTATGAAAAGGTAACAAGAACAAACGCCTAATTTTGAACTGTCAGCTAAGTGTACTAGTGCTTTTTTTATTAGATGCAATCAAGAATCTAGATGCAGGTACTTCAGTTTCAGCAAATGACTGGACAAGCAGGGCTCAACGCGGCCCCACCGCCGAAGTATGCTATGTTCTATGTTGTTGCCTTTGCATTATCTGTATCCGCAAGCGTATGAAGCAACGAGCCGTCATTCTTATGTGTAATTTCATTCCAAGATTAAGTAGCATGTGTTGTTTTCAGCTGTGCCTCGAGAGGAGGCCGTGCGATGACCCACGCGAACCGGATGTTTGTGTTTGGGTTAATCTCCCTGGGCCTTTCGCATCTCATTTCCTTCTTTCTCTCTCTCGTAGGAGTAGTTACTGTGCTCTGTAATCAACCAGTCATTCCTTGACTAAATGGTTGTTTTAAAGAATCGGTATTTATTTGATTTTAAGGTCAACATTTCTACCCACCAGTTTCAGAGAGATGTAGCGCGTAAAAATAAACACAACAACTCATCTTACAAAATTGTGGCGCTTCCTTGACCACAAAGCTGCACATTAACACTATTGCAAAACCTCATGAGTCGGGAATCCAAAATAAAGAGAAAGAAGTACTGTTGCGGCTTGCATATGTGCTTGACGAAAATGTGGCAAGATTGCGCACGTTTTTGTTATGTCGCGTAATGGCAGAACTGACGACGCAATCTTGCTCGCTCACGCGCGAGCTGAGTGCGGCTGGCCGCAAATTTACTTTCCCTTCCTGCGGTTACTCAGACGTAACTCTTTATATGCTAGTGTTGCATGAATCCATATGCTCTGTAAATTGACAATAAAAAACACGACTGATGTGCTGTCTGTTGCAACTCTTGCCACAGCCTTGTTCGCGTACGCCACGTGCATCTTTACTTTTCTTTCTTGCGTTGTGCAGATTACCGCGAATAGCCGGTGGCAGATGGCACTATTCTGCAACATGGGCGTAATCATCGCAAAGGGCGGACATTAGTGGCAGGACATGTCACAACGATAATTCACGTAATGAGGTCTGCTGGTGAACTTCCATATAATAATAATACCTGCTGAAGTGTGATACAGAGTAACACTGAATTATTTGGTAGAGAAGAAATGTTTGAATGAAAAAGAATGCATGGCAGTACACATTGTGCAGTCGAATACGGTTCTTGTGCTGCACGATATTTCTGTGCTGAACATAGGAGCCGCACCCCACTAAACAAGAATCAGAATGTATTGAATAGATTCATCATAAAAATATCTAAGCTACCGTAGGTTTAAAGCGGGTATACATGTATACGTGTTGCGTCGAACTGAAGAGAGTTGAGGGAGTCGAATGATATGGTTTTTCAATAAAATATAGTTGAAGAACAGTTTTTCCAGTCCCGAGGCCAGCGGGGGCCTCGCATCTCAAGTCGTGAGTGCAATATATATAACGTCTATACGCTGGCAGTACATAAACGAACATGACATCATCGATCCCAATGTGACATGGAAAATAATTTAGCAGTTTTACCCGAAGCACTGGCAGCACTAGAAAGGTTTAGTTTTGTGCTTGAGCTCGTGCGATGTTGTAGCTGTAACTATGCGCGGGTCCCGCTATAAGCGGATGCGGCTGCTCTTGTGTGACAACATTTCATGTACCTTTAAAGGCTTCACCAAGCCGCGTATGGCCTTCAATGGCAGCGCAGCGGCCTGTGCCGCTGCGCTGCCCATAAGGAGCAACGCCAGTTAAATTACTTCACTTTCAGAGTCCCATCACTACTATTGTTCTGCACTTATTTTAATAGTCTGTAGGGGACTGGGGGGAACGCGAGGCGATTTCAGATAAAACTTGTGTTCTGTGAATGTATTGGTTCATGAGTTTTGCGTGCACGCGGTCCAAATCTCATACGTACTGAGGAATAATTTAGTCGAGAACGCTAGACCTGCTGGGAGTCACTTTGGCGGTTGAACAGTGTAGCTCTTACCTCGCATATCCGGCGTCAACATATAGCATATACGTACATATAGCATATAGCAATACATATACCTAAATATATGGGGAACAGTATGGCGATAGTTACGCTGACGGCAGAAATTCGCTTCAAGTGTACATATAAACGCTATCGCAATAAAATTTCCGGCAGAACACATCTGCGACGATTGTATAAACTATGCGAGAGCCCCCCTCCCCCCCTCCATTCGCACAGCATACATACTCTATTAAACATTTGTAAAACCCGCTGAGTGCAGCGTGACGATACATTCATTTGTCTTCGTCGCTTTTGCAGCCAGATGCGCCGCGCCCTCCGTACTTTCGGGACCTTTTAAGAGGAAGCTTTAGCTCGAGCCGAACTCCGACGCGGCCTATTCAAATACATGTAAAAACGCAAAAACGCTTTCCTAAGATAACCCCTGGACCGATTTTAATGAAATTTGTTGCTTTTGAGAGAGAAAGTTAAATTCTAGTGACTGTTGGAAGCGGAATTTTGATTTAGGGCTTGAATTTTGCTAAAGAGATTTACAAAAATTCAGAAGTTTGAAAAACATAGAAGCACGAAGTTTACACACTAATAGCTCTGCATAAAGAATAGATATCGCGGTTCTGTAAACGGCATCCATTAGATGATTCAAAGCGGACAAATTTTATACGTCATTTTACATCTTACGTGAATGTGTTACGTTGCTTACGAGGGTTCTGCAAAAGTTGTAATTACATGTTAATAAATTTTTTGAGATTCATGTATAAGATGTCAAATTTGTCCGCTTTAGATGTGATATTAGGTACAATTCACAGAATTGCGATATCGCCTATTCTTGCTGAGTTACAGAGTTGTAAACTTGACAGTTTCGTTTTCTGAAAATTTGCGATTTTTGCCAATTTTTAATAAAAGATTGACGACCTAAATCGAAAATCCGAAACAAACAGTCACTAGATTTTAAGTTTTTCATTTAAGTGCAACAAACCCCGTCAAATTTGGTGCTGTGGTTGCCAAGAAAAACGAATTCTCCTTTTACATGTATTTAGATAGGAGCACCCGAGCTAAAGCTTCCTCTTAAAGGGACACTAAAGCGAAACAATAAATCAGTTTAGACTAATGAATCATTGTTTGAGAACCCTGCAGGCAGTCATTTAAAAAAAATAGTTTGATTATTAGATGAGAAAATGAAGGTCCAAGTATCAGTATTTGAATTTCGCGCCGAAACCCCAGCGCCCGTACGTCGGCGTGACGTCAGGGATTCCAATGTATGTTTTCGCATTTGGGCCGCGTTGGCTGAATAAAGGTTCCCGAAACTTGCCATGTTTAATATTTGGTTCCTTTAGAACACAATGTAGTCAATCTGTACCGCTATATATAATTAGTAGGCCCTAGAAGATGCCATCAAAATCCAAGACGTCACAGCCCCCAGGTGCGGGAACTCAAGTAGGCGTCGCCACCCGTATCTCGTTCGTGCGCTTTTTCTGGCTTACCAAACGTCTTATCGTTGTAAGAGTTGCGTTTTTCGTGTTGTAGAACGGTAATTTACTGATGCAGAAGAAATCATGTTTCACTTTAGTGTCCCTTTAAGTTCGCCCATGCAAACCGGACGTCGATATTGTAACAGCACGGCGGTGGCACTGCTCTTTCCGTTTACTAGTTGTCACACGTATTCAACGCCATTTCGCAAGTATTGGAGTGGCGTTGTAGATTGGTACACGCTTGCCATGATTAGGTTCTATTCCTCGTAGGGGTTAGATTTCTTCTTCATTCTTCAATGTTACGCAGCCGTCGTATAGGAGGTAGGAAATAGGAGGTAGGAAATAGGATAGGAAATAGGAGGTAGCCAAATGAGTGGTCTAGCATAAATGCATGCATTTTGGAAAGAAGTTGTCTTTTGAGACAATGGTTGTTTACGTACATTAAGCGCGGATTCTGTGAATAGCAACGACAAAAAAAAGTTTCCAGACTGGGAGCTTTATTTTTTAGGTGTGAAATGGTACTACGCTGGCCGTTTAGCGATGGGCACGACAGAATACAACGAACAACAAAAAGAAAGGTAGAATACATTACGGTTTACTTTGATTTGCTTTTATTTGGTATGAGGGCTGCCAAATCCGTTAAGTCAGAGAAAAAAAAACGTGAAATTCGCCATTTTATTTCGTTGCCTTGGTGAATAATAAGTCACTAGTTTCGCTCTATGCGACTTGATAACGCATTGCAACATGCCGTCTCTGTTGTGCCTCCGGGCCGACGTGTCTGCAGGCATGATTACTTATATTAAACTGCCGCTTTTAGTATTTCTAGGCAATAGTTATAAGCCCGAATGGAGAATTACAAAATACAGAACTGATGCACACACAACGCACACAGCGCAGACCTGCTGGAATGGGAAAGGCCACACATGTCTTCGCTAGATGTCCTCAAAGAAGACAATTAGTTTCTGTTGAAAGTTTCTGCTCTCACAACAGTACGTTTTTCTCTCACAGAGTAGAAAAAAGAAACACGATGAATATATATAACAGCTGGAACTAAGACTGTCATTTAAGAAAGTTTTACTGTGAAACGAATAGGAAAACTCACTATAGCAGCTTAAAGAACGCAACGCGCCATGAAGAAATGTGTGCGCAGTACAAAAAAGCGATAATGTGGCACTAACAAGTGCTTCAAAACAGCTTCATTCAATTTGGCTTTCTCTGCCTTTCCTGGCAACGCTTCCAGGAACTGCATCGTGGTGGCACTTTGTTTGAAGAACAGTTATGACTTGCTAAGCTGCCATTAGCGGCATAGAAAGCGCTGGTTTCTTAATATTGTTGTTTTATACGGCAGAATAACTTTTTCGCGGGACGTTAGCCTCACCCGAACTCGCGTAGCACTATTTCATTCAAGAAGTGTGCAGGTTCATAGCCTGGGCGACCTCACATGCACCCGTTGCTGAATACCTTCCTTTAGAAAATCATGTTAAACGAAATTGCAAAAGTCACGATTGCAAAAGAAACGATTAAACAGGCATATCTGAACCAGTGAGAATTAACGTCTTGGCGTCAGTGGCAGAATGAACTTTTGAACAGAGCGTACAAGCCACTGACGTTTACTATTATTTTCGTGGCTTTCATACAACATTAGATTCCTAAAAAAAAATCTGGGCACGAAACATTGAAACTGGCTTTTCTGAACGCTGTAAACACGTGCGATAGATTCATTACTAGGACAACCTTCCAGCAGGTGAATCCGTATTTAGCGCGTTAGCAGTAATAAATGTAACTAATGGGTACATCTGTCCTTGTTGCAATGGTCTTCCTCGCTGTGTCAGGGAATGAAACATTTACACACCTCGTGAAAGTTGCCGCTGCCAGCAACACGTTACAAATACAACGCAATATTCAATAGCAAGCTTACATTGTACGATGGAAATACCCTAGGCAGTCTTACCCTGGTTCATTTATTACATCAATAGCACCGTGACCTAAATTACGTAGTTTCACCCGGCTGAAACAAAGCAGCACGAAGTTCTGTCGCAACTACAGAAGTTCCTTTCTTTCGTCAGGACCTACTGGCGATTTCTTCCAAGGCGTTGGAAATGGGCCACTTTCTCTCGCAACGACGTCAATTTTGACGTTCCGACAGAAGCGATTTCCATGTCGATGTTAGTTGCCTTTCAAAACTTTGTCTTTTGCCTGTACTTTTGTCTTATCCGGTATTCACAAACGCGTTCTCCGAATCTGGTACTGCGGATAGCACCGATACCGGCATTCAAGTCGACGTGGCCAATGACTTCGATTTGTCGTAATTGTGCTGTGAACACGACAAACAGTCACCCTACCGCACTGCTTCGTATCGGCCACTCATTGAATCATCGCATCTGCGACAATGGTTGCGTATTCATTTTCTTCTCTTTTGTAATATGTGGCGCATGGAGCAGTGGACTTGCATGTAATGTTACGCTTACATAACAGTTAATTTTGCAGACCAATTGCATCTGCTTTTGTCAAGCGGAGTAGATGTTGTAGGCTGTTGCCCAAGGTTGGCTGAAAATCTGTCTTGCTCGGGTGTCCGTGTTCTCGCATCGGCGGTACCGCGAAGCCATAGCTACGCTGTCTAAATGAGCACTTATCCACGAATGCTTAGGTAGCTGTTTTGTACTGAAGACACAAATTATATGAGTGCTCAGAAGTGTAGAGAGCGAGAGACAGATGCTGAAGTTAGCAGTTTCAACCCTTGCAGTGTACACGGTCGCGATGGTTCATTTCGGGGTTTCTTAACTGAAGTAGTTATCGTAAACAAGATCACTGTTCCAGCACTTCACAGAGCACTTTGTGATCGAAAAAATGCTTCAGCTATTTTAGAGAGGCGCCAATTCACGTTGCAGATTGAAAGCGCAGCAACAATATCCACATACAAGAGAGAGAGAGAGAAAGGAAAGATAGGGAAGTTAAACAGGGGCGAGTTTCCGGTTTGATACGTACAAATTTCCGCACCAGCGTAGGCGGAGATTCTTACGGTTGACAGTGGTCAAGACGTACTACGCACCACCTTCGGCGTAGAGCAGTGGTAAGATACTGGATTCGGAATCCTTGAGTCCTAAGTTCCGAATCCCTAACTTGAAAGTTCCTTTTATTTTCTTGTTTTATTTTCAGATTTTCGCTTTTTTACTTCTTTACGCTAATAAATTTATATAATCTTAAATGGCATTCTATCGTCTTTTTTAACAAATAATGATCAAGAACTACAGCACGTCCCAAAATACGACAAAAAGAAATTTGATTTTTTTTTTGTTGTTGTTGTGCATTGAGATTACATGCATTCATTATCTGGCTTGCGCTACACAAACGAATGTTTTGTGTAACATGATATTACAGAGAAGAACGGAAACGAAAAAGGGAAGGTTGGGGAAGCAACTCAAGAAGAAATATGCGGTTTGCTGCCGTCCTCGAAGTGTTGGGAGAGAGGGATATATATATATATATATATATGGGGATATGGGGAATATATATGGAGAATAAAAGAAGATTTTGCAAAGTCTAGTCCTAGCTATAGCTGTGAACTTTGGGTAGCGTCACGTCGGCGCAGTGCTCGTGAAATGCAAAGGCGGAACAAGATTCAAGGTGGTGCACTAGGTTGTTTTGAAAACTTCCTGTGGGCCACATAGATAGCACGATTTCTCATGCCAGCACGCGAAGTAGTCTAGCTGAATCTGAGCGTGACAATGGCATGAATTCTTGTGGTCTGTCTTTACAAGCTGTTTGAGCCGCGTTATCGGCGTGCTCGTTGCGCATAATGCGCCAATCGGCCATTAACCATTGCAACGCGATGTGACGCCGTTTCTTGGCGAATCTATGAGTGAGATCTCTGGTCTCGAACACCAGCTGTTCATTTGGAAAGCGCCGCAGGTCTGAAAGTAAAAACTGCAGCGCCGCTTTCGAATCGCTCAATATAGAATATATGTGGGATTTTTCTTGGCTAACCAGGCGAATCGCAGCACGAAGAGCAACAAGTTCCGCAGCCCTCGATGCCGATAGCCTTCACGTCTTGAAGCTAAATGTGGTGACTCTGGCTTGGAAAATGGCGATTTCTGTAGAACCATTGGGAGTGGCCGACCCATTAGTATATACCTAGACATGGTCGCTGTTCTTGTACAAACGAAGCAGACGTTAAGAGCGCGGGATGACAGCTAGGATTTTTGTTTTCGATTCTTGGTACGTTCGAGTGAATTCCGGGTCGAATCAAACATCATGGAGCAGTTGACAGCTTAGTTGCCGGAGTGAAGCTTGACGGAAGCCTCATGCAGTGAGCAGAGACAGTAGCACAGAATGACCTACGTGGTCTTTCTTAAGGTAGTGAGGCAAGATGGTGGCAACAGTGTCGCGCAAAGCGCCTAACATGTCCTCTGAACACTTCTACCGAATGTGCGTCTATATTGGGAGGCGACGGCCGATTGCAATACTTGCCGCGCTGGATGCACATCTGGCCGCAGTTGAAGCACGGAAGCCTTGCACGTCGTGTTGTCTAGAGTTGTACTAATCGTAAAACACTGTGTAACATGAATAGTAGTTGCTCCCTTCCTTCAAGATCCTCAGTCCAATTTTCTAGCACAAGCTGTCGAGTAGCCTGAAACTCAGCTGCGTTTGTTGCTCTGAATGTATTATTAAAGTGCATGCAAAGGTAACCCAGCGCTCAGGTTTATAATACAATCCACCATAATAATCATTTTTATTAAATGCTTGTTATTGTTATATTTATATTCATCAATAGTCGGAAGCGTTCATAAACAGTCTGACTGGAATGCCTTCGACAAATTCCGAACTGTATTAAGCACCTTTTACAAAACTTGTTCATTCAACAGTGTTTACTTACATATTATTTGTTGCTTGCAATGAACAGTGATTTTAGTTTTGAGAGCTCGTGTTAGGTATTTGACGAAATCACAAAGAGGAGCACTATTTCAGTTTTCACTGAAATAGTGCTCCTTCTTATATGCACAGAAGGGTGGGGCATACTTGTTATAAATCTAATTAAGAAAACACAAGATCGAAAATTGTCCACCTGTCCCTTGCCAAGAAATAAGTAGCACGTGAATCTCCTACGTTCTAGCAGTTTGGGCAAATCTGGAACCTTAGCAAGCTTTAGGCGTTCACGTACAGGCCTAACATGACAAAAAAACAAAAGTTTCACCTTGCTGAGAAATAAAAAAAATCTAAATACAGCGTACTTCTTTTTGTAAAACCGAGAAGTGTTAACGAATCAAAATCACACAATGGAAATCTATATTTATTTTGGACATTTCGGCATTAACGAAGCACCAAAAGTTAGGCACGAGAAACGTGTAGAGAACAAAATTGGCTTCATCCTTTAAGGACGTACGACGTGCGGTCACGGAAAAAAAAAAAAAGTTGCCCGCAGAGTTTAGGCTGTTTAGAAATGAAACGCTCGTTTGACCGCAATTCCCGGGCATATGCACCAGCACTTCTCTGCAAGCGGGGAAGAAGCGTTGGTGTCGAGGGTGTTATGAAGAAAAGCATGACTAACTCGGCCGTTACCCAAGAGGAAGGGATACATTAAAACGAAATTTAGTAAAGAAAAAGAAAAGTTGGCCTTCACTTTGGCATAAGGTTTTACATGATGCAGATTCTCTCGTTAAGCGAGGACAAAAAACTACAGGAAGGGTCGGACGGAAAACCGGTCTCAACGGTGCATGCGAGGCAGATCAAAAAAATAAATGCAAAGGAGAAATACATAAACGCGTAGTGGCCCACGCACACTTTTCTCCTCAATTCTTCGCTCAGCTTTCGCCCAACTCGAGCTGGAAAGTGAAAGGGCAACCAGGGTAGAATGACGAGGAGCCACCCCTCATTGTAAGTCTCTGCATCGGCGTTCATGTGTTGTAAGAATGAGCGTAACATGTGAAATAAAACTACGAAGAGATGTCATTCTGCTCAAGGGCTATCAATGGTCGGATGGCCGTGCGAAACGTGACCGTTCACATTACTTGGGAGATATGTAAAGCCTTCGGTCATGACTGAAAGTTCTTGGAAAATTACAGTCCGCATGTCACCTGAAGCTATCTTCGCAGATATAATGTAGAGTTTTTCCATTTTATAAACTGAATAATTATCGTTTTAATGCCTGAAAAATAAGGACCACAGGCACTGGCTCAAGATAAAGAGTGCGCAGAATTTCTGGTCGCAGTGTGAGGGTTCTTTTTTTTTTTTTTTACCGTCTAATGGGATGTTCCACTTTCCCAGCAGCTGGAGAAACATCCAGTAGGAAAACGGAACATTTCCGCAGCATTCAAGGTGGAACGAAGAAGCAACTTCTCATAAAGAAATGATAAAAGTTATGGCAGAAGACTTAGAGGGTAGTGGCCTTGCACAATCGCAAGGAAATTTGCAGCAAAGCGGTTTTGTTCAAGCAATCCTGAAGAGAAATTCAAGGGCATGTAATTATAAGGCATACTTTGATATGCTGGTTTAGCTGACCTGATTGTCCGAAACGGTGCTCGAAATTTTACCCAGTCGTGAAACTCAATCATATACGCTCTAGAGCGTTTGAATACGCAATTTATTACACAGGTTCTAATGGCTCCAAGCAATTAAAATTTTGCTTGCACATAGTTCATACGGTGTACTTCTTTTTGTCAAATAAACATTTTTTTTCTGTAAACGTATGGAGTTCCCTGGCGGCGCAACATGGCCGTGTAACCATGTAGCGCACTTACTAAAGGAATTTTTCGCAGAATCTGCATTTGATCCACTTCCATTTAACATCGTACACAAAAGGGCCATAGCCGTGACCGAATTTTCGCTAAATCTGATCTCGGTGCCATTCAGAGTTCTGAAAGGGAAAAACTAAATTTAGCGTGATCCTAAGTGATACTCATAACGCTCCAAGGTGCTAACATGCGTAATTTACTGTAATGAACGCAACTTCTCCACATACATTAAAGAGGACCTATAAATCACACCTTACTTGTCGCGCACCTTCACCAAACATTAACAAGGTGCCTTGTTCACTTAACCTAGGACACCGTGCGAAACTCGTATAATTCATGGAAATACGGAATAACAACAGTTTATTTGTGATTTGCAACGCTCAGAAATAAGACAGGAGTGTTCAAATTTATTTTCACATTTGCAGCTTTCGTGCCGCCTATTTTTAAAATATATAAAAATTATGTAAGCTACAGTTCTCCTACGACAATGAGGAACATATGTGACAATAGCCTAGGGACCTTTTTGAGAACTCGCTAAAGGAAGTTTTTAGGAAAGCTGTATTTGATGCGCAAGCATTTACCTTGGCACATAAACCTGCATAGCTTGAGCGCCATGTTCCCAAAATGGCATTTCAGTAGCACACTGATTTGATGCCATCTCCATGCAGTTTAAACTCTGTCACATTATGGCGCCGACACCAGCAGAACTTCCTTCTCTACAAGGTTACATCAATTCTGGACTTCAGAAGTGGTGTAATCATTGGACCACTTTCGGCGTATTGAAAGCAACCCTACAAACAATTCGCGCTAAGTCATGCTTGACACGAGTGGCTACTGTACGAAATTAGATCTGCTCACCGCACAGTGCTCGCGAAGGGGAACAATTTTCTATTTCAATGACCACTGTCAAAGCAAACTGCAGCAGTGTCGGCAACGACAGCCCCGATAAAGCTGCGATCTCGGCTAACCAACAATATGGGGAGATACACTTACGGCTCTCGTGGACGCGTGCTGCGCGGAAACATTTATCAGTTCCTCGCCATATCAGCCACATTTAAATAATAAAATTCACCGTGTATCCCATAGTTCCGCTTCACTTCTCTCGACACTTACTTGCGACTTCGGCGGCAGCTTGGATTCTCTCCCGTCACGAAAGAAGTTTATGATGTTGTATATGGTTCGGCGTCGCCTTTATGATTTCCTATCATTCTTAGTATATAGGAATGTTTAGTAGTGCCACTTGCAGTTTTTCCTAGTGTGACGACACGATCACCATCATCAACAGCCTATTTTATGTCTACTGCAGGACGAATGCCTCTCCCTGCGATCTCCAATTACCCTTGTCCTGCGCCAACCAATTCCAGCTATCGCCTGCGAATTTCTTAATTTCATCACCCCCCCTAGCCTTTTGCCGTCCGCGAGTGCGCTTCCCTTCTCTTGGCGCCCATTGCGTAACACTAATGGTCCACCGGTTATCCAACCTATGCCTTACATGACCTGCCCAGCTCCATTGATTTCTATTGTTTGAGTATTTCTCTTAATGAGTATTTAAAAACAAATGTTCTTAAATACTCGTTTTTCCCCGCACCAATGTTCAATGGAATGGTCTGCCAGGAAACGTGGTCAGTTCCGAAGCGGCGAACTTGTTTCGACAAGCCCTGAGTGAACAATAGGGCACACATGTAATTTGTTTCGAGTCAAGTGTTTTGCTTTTGTACTCGATTCTACTGTGTTTTGGACTCTGGTCGAGTCTCGTTGTTTGCTTCTTCTGTGGCAATGTGTGTTTTCTCTGTTTTTTATTATTTCTGTACCCCACTCCTGCCTAAGGCCTGTAATACAGGCGGGCGGTATCTGGTATATAAATAATGAAATAAATAATGCCGAATAGAATATCCGCCATCCCAATAGAGCACGTTTTCTGCCGCTGCTAATACTTCGACGCTCAACAAAGGGCTTAGCGAGCTAGTTCCAACCGCGAGAGCCGACGGATGATTCGGGGAGGAAAATATCCTAGGACCTTAATCGAAGTACTAAATACAAGGCCACAAGAAATCCTATCGTGCTCCTTGAAGTTAACTGGTCTGTAGGAAAGCTTGTGACTGCTAGCGAACATTCTTCTCAAACTGTGTTGACAATAACTGCTTCTATAATATTTTCATGTGTTTGATCATCGATCCTTCCCCTTTCCTCTTCTCCTGGTAGCTGACTGGGCATGTCCTTGATTAACTTCCATACCTTTCTCCCTTTGTCTTTCTCTCTCTCATTCATCAACATTTGAAGGCGGCAAAGTGTATCCTGCATTCATTAAGAGACGTGTTCTCAAGTCATACATCAATTGCTTTTTTATCCTAATTATGATTACGTTTGCTCTAAATATATAAATTTATTTTCTGTGGAACGTATGGAAATGTATTAACATTGGCATTTGATAGACCCATATTTCCACAGCAGCCTGTATTACTTTATGTAACAGAAATCAAGTGTCTTCGGAAACCTTTTGTCATCGGGATAGATCCTAAAGAAACAAAAAAAAATATAAGAGATGCGATCAGCATAACAAAGTTAACATATTTCCGTCTGGGAACAAACGGGGACATTGGTCATAATGCGGTCTTGTTTTTTAACAAGACTCCGCTGTGAGGGCAGGAAGGTCCTATGTTTATTATTGCTTCATCTTTATCGGTGTCGACTTTGTTTATTCATATCAAAAATGGACACTCTCAAACGCTCAGAGCGATAGTGTCCATGTGGCGATCACCAGATGCATGGGCGTCGCCAGGTCATTGTAGCAAGCCAACTGGTGTCACATCACCTCGACCAGGTGTCCTTCGCCTGTCAGGTGCGGGCGCCGCGTCGTGGTGAATGACGGGAGCCCTGCCCCGGGTCTACGCTAAGCAGAAGAAAAGAACTCGGAGTGCAATCGAGCGGAAACTACTTGAGGAGAGTGCGGTGGGTAGCAAAGTGATAGCCAGACTGCAGTCGCCGTCGTGGCCACCATGGTTGCGACAGGCTATTCGTCGCGGAATGATAAATGCCAGCTAGGAGCAACAGGGAAGGGTTCGGAGATTGATGAGCAATCCCATATGAAAAAAAAAAAAAAGCGGGCGATACGTGCAGCCGTGGAGCTGCAACGGGGCCGACGTGCACTGCCTGTTGCTGGATTAACCTTCTTTTTTCTTTTTTTGTTGTTTCACAATCAAACAATTGTCCAACCCGACAGTGTTGATAGCTGCGCACAAATGCGTGTCTCCGAAACGGGTGATTATTGGCCATGCAAAAAACTAATAATCTTAATTTGTCGCTGAAATTAAATTAGGTCGAAGCACATTTGGGATCGTAAAGAGATTAGTAGCCCCATGGACAACGATAACCATGCGAAATGGCTTTTGGGTAGCATTGAAAATGTTCCTCAAGACTGTGGTGTGTCTAGGGAGCCATTAACAAACGTATAATGCGTTTTGTTCATAATAGCGTTCTTGAGTCCTACTGTGGCTGCACGTGTCGCGGCATACTCATGTTGTTGGCATTGCTGCTTTTACAGCTTCTTCGTAATGTCGTTGTGCCTCTTGAACTGGTATGTGCAATTGTCGTTGTGCGTACATGAAATACTGTGCTGCTCGCTCTTCCACAAAAGTATGTGCATCAGTGTACGAAATTATATGTGCATATTACTGTATCACCTATACAGTGCGGATGACAGAGCGCTTTCAGAGGACAAATGGCGACTTGGATACAGGGTATTGAAGTGGAATCATCCAGGATATTTGTGGCGTCGGGTTACCGTCCTTGAGGAACAGTTGTGACGTTGGCTTCGATTCCGCTCAGCAAAGGATAAATTTAAGGGATATTTTTAGTCATCGTATAGGGGCACATTCCCTGTGGCACATATCTAGTTGCCCAAGTAGGTGTCAAAGACGTTTATTGAAAGGCGGCATACACCTACTGCCACGTACGCAGTTAGCCAGGTTGGCGTCAAGGAGCTTACCTGGAGACCAGCATGGGCGAGGTGGCACTACCCAGTACTCCAAATCAGTACTCCAAATCAGTGTTAAATAGTTTCTTTGAACAGCCGTACCCGCCCAGTCACGCGTCTCCAGTGAACCATGACAGCGTGAGTGAGGTTTGTTGAATAGCGACACGTATGCACAGCGACACGTATGACCCATGTTGGTCCAATGATTGATTTCGTACCATGTTATCTCGGCACAGCAGCCTTTCCTTTCTTAGCCTTTCCAGCCTTTCCAGCCTTTACTTTCCTTTCTTCCCTTTCCTTCATTAGCAGCCGTTCTGTATGTAACCCTGATGATCCACCGCTTAAATATCCTGCGCATTACATGGCCTGCGAAATTCCATTTTTTTCTCTTACTGTGAATTAGAATATCGGCTGTCTCCGTTTGCCCTCTGATCCACACCGGTCTCTTCCTGTCTCTTAAGGTTACGCCTAACACTCTTCTTTCCATCGCTCTTTGCGCGATGCTTGTTCTTGAGCTTCGTTGTCAACCACAAAGTTTCTGCCCCATCTGTTAGCACCGATAGAGCTGCTAACATGGTATATGCATATGGTTTATGGCATATGTGGTAACGTATTCGTACATTAGCACGTGAGAAATGTTTTAGGCAAAAATATAACAAAAATATTATTCGTAGTGCAGATGAGGAGCTATCTTTGACTGAAAAATTCCTTCATAGTGTGTCAAATGCTGCCATTCATTATACCTTAATTTCTAGTTTGTCAAAACTGCTACGTTTCGCATTTCGTGGTTAGAGGGCACGGATGAAAATCTGTGCGGCTCTGGTCACTGAGGCTAGCGCAATGTTTGGCGCGTTCATTGTACGCTGCCCTCTTATTACTCCCGCGATGGCTTATACAGCAGCGTTCTCGGTGGCCTGTGGCGAAGGCGAGTCGACGAGGGCTGAGTGTAACGACGGTGGCTTAGGAGTCGTGCACCATTGCGTAAAATTATGCGTCTCTCATTCGCTGCTTGCAGCACGTCCTTTGCTGCCCGTCATCACTCATCGTTTGCGTGTTGTGAGCACAGGCGCACATTTCACTGCTGGAAGCAATGAAGTAGCGTGACTAATGTATGACACAGCACTCACAGTTATATCACAAGAGAAACGATAAAAGACAACTCGGACGAGACACAAGGGTCCCCGCCTGTTGTCATACGAGAAACCTTGCAGTTTTAGCCGCCCTTCATGGAACGCTGCATTCCGTCCCTCTGCTGCCATTTGTATTTGCAGGGATTGTCTCCGCAATGCGTCAATACGCATTCTACATTTTCTATATCGTCACGTAAGTGCGTATTTCCTCCAACGGTGGCGTCGCTTTGTTTCCTAGATTACTACATTGCACGAAATATGTCAGCGCGTGCAAGCCTACCAAGGCAAAAGTGTTGTTATAAGATTAATCGCATTCCCTTCATGTCAACACATTATTCCGCAGAAAAAGGGTTTTACGAATGACTGCTGAAAGCGTTGTATTAGGAAAATCACTGGCCACATGTAACGGGCGATCCATTTGGTAAAACTAGAACCAGTACCTCATTCTGAAAATGGTATTGATTCGACGGACCTTCATTCGTTTGTTCATTATTTAGGCGTCTACCCAACGAGAAACCCGTCAGTGCCGTCCCATTCATCCGTCCATCTGTCACGCAAGATGACTGTGATAAATAAATTACTGTATAAAACCGGCTAAATTCGAAAGGAAAACCATTGGTGGTAGTAAATGAGCAGTCAATGAGTTCATTAGGATGATAAGGTGTGATTAATGGTTAGATGGTTCTCATCACGGTTAACAATGGTTCGACACGGATCGATAACGTCTCAAAAAAGCGATAAGGGCTTATAATAATCGGAGAGATTGTTATAATGGTAATAAGCACCAATAAGGGTTGGTAAGGGTGGGATCATGCCAGATAAGATTGTTAAGGACAGATAGGGGTTGCTAACTTGATCGGGGATCAATTGCCATAAGGTTGACAACGGATCAGGGTTGATAAGGGCCGGATCTAGTCCGATAAAGTGGATAACTACCGATAAGGATGGATAAACTTTATCCTGGTCTGATCAAGTTTCATAACTTGTTAATGACACGGGCTACGCGTAGATGTGCAACTAATACAATTCTTACGCATATCTAGACAACTCCCAGAGGAAGCCTTGCGTGAATTCTTTGGTTCCTGGTATGTGTGATTGTTACGTTCAGCTTAATAAATATCTGCTTTCAAACTACCAATATCGCACCTCGTGTCTTATTTGGCTGATGGAACGTCTTAAGAGATGCATCGCTTCGCTACAAAACTTGCTTGTTAGCCGTACAAGAATTCCGTGAAAGCTCACTGTCATTTTGAGTCACAATCTTGTTCAAGAACCCTCTCCCGTTGTTCATTTAACCGCCTGCACTGACATGTTTCATCCAGATAGGAAACTTCTTTCAGAGAATGACAAAGAGCACGCGAGTAGTTACGAAAAGGTATCGGTGGCTGGAGGAAAACACGTTCATACACAAGTGCTTAAAGTGTCGTGCTGTGTTGAAAACATCACTAGCTACTTACATGCAAGTTCTAAACAGTACGCCTGTCGCGAGTCCTACTAATGCTGTGCGCATATGTCGATTCGGCGTTGCTGCATATGGACTAGGCCGTTGCTGGTGGCATAATAAAGAATGACTAATTGGGCGCAAATATTTGAATATTACATTTTATATACCTTGCAAAAAAACAAAATGTCTACCGAGTCAACGGTGACCATGCAGAAGAGCAGGTACACCTCGGGTCGTATCATTTCGTCCGCCATAGTGGTTTAGTGGCTATGACGAAATGCTCGTTAAATACGCGGCCATGGGTTCGATTCCTGTTGGCTGGAGCCACATACTGGTGGCTGGGAAACCTAAAAAAGTCGCAGTTCCCCCGAACAGGCGAAGCATTGATTGCGATAGCAAATCAAGGACGGTATAACGTAAAACTATTCCAAACTTTTCTATTCCAATTCTGCAATCAGCCCTCCGCGATTGGTCAAAAGTTTTTTTGGACCACCCCCCCTTCACCTGTCTGTCACGCGACGTCACGAAAATCGCGATAGCTCCTCATCTGATAGGACGTGTACACACTGTGTATGCATGATTTGACCGAACAAAACAAAAATAGTTATTTCTGATTCGACATCTTTTCGCCATTAGCTCTCGGCTATTGGTCAAACGTTTTCGGGCTGCACCCACTGCACCTGCCTCTCACGCGACGTCACAGAACCGCAAAAACTCAACGCGTCAATGTGACGTGTACGCGTTAAATGTGCATTAATATGCTGAACAAAACTGAATTTTCTTCTGAATAGCCGCAGGCTGCCCCGTTCCGAAAGGAATAAAGATGGCTGCCACCGATCGCTCAGGCACTGGCTACTCGCACCTCCCGGAGAGAATGGGTTTATTTGTGTACAATAAAATTTTTTGTGTGGTCGTGTACCATTATCGAGCATGTTCGACACGTTTATGACCCCGCTCTGCCAACTCTTCTTTGCTGAGGATCCGTTTTAGCGGCAGTCTTAAGCTTCCGTTGCATGCCGCCACGATTTTCGACCAGCCACCTCAAGCTATGTAAGGGAAAGTGGACCAATCGCAGACGCCGCTACCACCATCTTCATGGGGTTACTGATTTTCACTTCACTGGCTCTGCCCCATCGAATCCCTCTCCACTTGAGCGTATTCCTCACCTCTTGTCAGCCAATCAGATAATACAAGCCGCTCAGTCTACGCAATGGTATTCGTTTTTAAAGCAAACAAAAGTGACCTCCTATAAACGAGGAGAATGTTTGATTGGTCTTTTCAGATAACCCTGCAGGTGACCAACCGATGCTTGCGTCGGCGGTTACCCAAAGTTGACGTCAGGAGATTGGAATAAAAACATATTGGAATAGTTTTACGTTATAGGGCCCCAGTTCACAGTTATACAATGTAAAGATAGTTATTTCATCGGCCGTATAAACTTCGAAACATTCACTTACTGACTGAATTAACAAGCCTGGTGTCAGCGCAGAGGCAAACATGAACATATCACACTCGATAACCGCGGACATTCGTTACCAAAACGCTGGCGTGAGCAAGCGTGGCATCAGCAGCGAGCGAAGAGTCCTTCGTGCTGTCTATCGCTTCAACGCAAATAGCGGCGAGAAAACAGCACGCACAATAGTATGAACCGTCTGCACATGACTTTCAAGATACGGCGCGCGCGACAGCGCTCCGCCGCGCGAAGAACGCAGTTGCTGGCGAAGTAGAAGACGCCCCACCCCCTCCCGCTCCCGCTGCCTTGCCTCCCCCCTTTCTTCCGTTCGGCGCACGATATAATATTTTGAATTGCCGTTGCGCCCGGCCGTGAAATACGCAGTTGCTGTTGAAGCGCACATCACCCCTCCCCATTTTCCCATGGCCTTTCGGGTGACAGAAGAGGGCGCGTTTGCTGTACGTCTTACCCCCTCGCGTGCGCAGATTGAGCCGCGATCGTCGCCCCACCCTCGGATACTGTCACTCGCACATACAGCATACGGCGGGCGTCAACGCTGTTATCGCCCTTGAACTTCATACGGCACACCACGGCGATGGCAAAAAAGCGCCTGCAGTGTCTATCTAATTGCTGTCGCAATCAACTACGCATTCAATAAGTTCAGCGAATAGCTGGAAACACTATTTATGAAAGGGAAAAGCTGTCACCCAACCGAACATAGCACAAAGCTACAAAGGAATCCCTGACCAGGACAAGTTTATCCTGAACTGCGAAGCGCTCTTTCCGAGAAACTCGTTTGGGTTTCCTCTGTAGCTTTGTGCTACCATTCGGGTGGCTCACAATTTCCCCCTTTCATATTTCCTGATATTTCCTCCATCTTGTGGTATTCCGAAGAACTAATTGCCAAATACTATTTATGTTAATTATAGGGTAAGAGACTCACTCAGCGCGTGAAACAACGGGTGACAGCAGAAGAAAGACGCTCAGAGCCCTGTCTTTGCAGATATCTTTACCGATATAGAAACTAGCTGGGCCCGAGAAGATGCCGTCAAAAGTGAAGACGTCGCAGCTAGTGGGTGCGGGTACTTCCACACAGCTTCACCATCGGTATTTTCCTTTTAGTTTATTCATTTTTCTGTTTTTTCGGCCACATCTAGCCTTCTCTGGGGAGTAGGAGTGGCATTTTTAGTAGTGTTGATCGTAACGGACTAATACACCTGAACTTTTACTTCTGAATGCCTGCAACAAAAAAAAGGGGGAAAAAAAAGCCTGACTACCTTTCTTGGAGTTCAGTTTTTACTCGTACACGGCAACGCGGATGCACAGTCAACAGGCGCGGCGAGCACGCCGAAATAGAATCTCGCTGTGTCAGTCAGTACAGCTTTTTTCTTATTTGTCTGCAGGGAAGCAGATAAGACGTTTTAAGTCTTTATTGCCAAATGCCGCCGTGGGGCGCTATACATAAACCCGAGTCTTAAACTCGAGGTACACGGAAGGAAAGAAAAATGGCTTTCGGTTAAAGATTAGTGTGCATATTCGCAGCGGTCGAGGAGATGCGCTGAGCTTGCAACGGACGCGTGCCCGCCAGCCAGAATGTGCAGCTCTAAATAGAAGGGACAAAAAGAATTGCTAATGATGGGAGCATAGGAACGCGCCTGCATTCCGCAGTTTGCAAAGCAAACAACGAAACAAGAAATGTTCGGTAAAGTTAAGGCGTGCGCAGAACGAAAGCGCCCAGACTGCTGCGTCCTGTGTTACGGCTTCTTGGTCCAAGTATTTTATCTTCTTGGATATTTTAATTACGCTGATCTCGTTTTGCGCACGAGCAACTGCAATTTAGCGTGCTAGCCTCAGCGACTTAACACGCAGCCTAGCGGGTGCTCGAAACACTATTCAGTTGCAGATGCTGCTATTTTAGTGCGAGCAAATTTATCGCTAACAAAGACGAACGCAGTTCCATGTGGCTTCACTGTGTGCTAGTGTGGTAGAACGTCAAAGGGCATTTGCTCTTCTGATCGCACCTGGCCATGGACAGAGCTTGGCTGGCCTCATTGAGTGAAGGTAATCGCTGATGTGGGAGCGCGTTTACACAAGAGGCAAATAAAGGTATTCGCTGTGAACGCAATGAGGTTAATCAGAGACAGCTATGGTGGGCTACCCTGCACCGGGCGAGAGGGTACAGGTACATCAGAGAGAGCGAGAGAATCATAAATGACGTAGAGCCCGGTGTACATAATTATAGCAAGCAGTGTTCTCAAAATCTGCCAAGTAGCCCTGTAAACATCCGGAACGTGAGCATCGCTGATGTTGCCTTCAGAGCGGGAAGCCATAATAAGGACTGGCCTCGAACTTTATGCAGTCTGCGCTTTCACTTGTATTTCGGTACTACAGCAGGGACACGTAAATAGAAATGTGGGTACGTTTTTCGTCCCAGTTGCATGTGCCACATGTGGGGCTGTCGGCCATTCTACCGACATTCTACAGTTGGTAGGTAGGATGACGAGCCACAAACGGTACAAAATGATCGGCACCTAGGAAGTATGCGTACTTTTAGACCTGTAGACAACGAACGGAGACAAGACAATGTGGCGGTGTTGGGCTACCACAATATCAATATAAGATAACGGGATTTCGAGGGTAATTCAGCCGCAGCGCCAGTTCAAGAAACTTCAAAACGCACGGGCTGCATTTTATACATTCTGTGAAATACAAATGGGCGTTCACCCATGTGGCAATTTTCACTCTTGCCGAGAGAGTTTGCTTAACACTTTCAATGCAGTACCTGAGCACCTATGAGTTAAACACGCACTTTAGGAAAGGTCAAATACTGATTCAAGAAGCAAATTCCTCGGAACACTTCTCTTAAATGTCTTAGCTTTTAAACGAAGGCGACGCAAAATTTCTCAGAACTAGTCGTATGCCAAACACTGGTTCATATTTCACTGTGGAGTGACGGTGGCTTTCCTCGAGCCACCAATACTTTACGAATACACGCATCGGCACAGGTGAATAAACCCGAAGGTATACACATTCTCACTACCTTACGCAAACCACTCTCCGCTCTTTCGTACGAACAGTTTCTCGACCAACACGTTTTCGAGGCAATTATAATAGGAACATAGAGGTAAGGTCATTCGTGCTCCATATTGAGCAATATTATGGATCAATATTATGGAGCAATATTAGGCGTAGCCTTTGTTTTTTCGGTCAGTGAGTCATGGTACCTTACAGAATACTATTTATTTTTTTTTCGCGATACTCTGACTTTCGCAACGGAGATAAAGATGCACGAATTGAACCCTAAGCTTTTAACTCAGGCGGACGCATGGGAACCCTATTCAGCATCGTATACATAAATTGCATCACGAATGGCTGAAATTGTGCGCTGAGAACACGCAATCCATAAAGCCAGCAAAATGCGCTCATGAGCCAACTGGTTCATTACCATGCTTTGGTAAGAAAAACTGTAGTGGAAAAGAACAACAGCAACAACACAAGGGGAAAGAGACCTGGAGAAAGGTGCAGTGCAAAGGATGTGCGCTGTACATCCAGCTAAAGTTATTTGACCAAGATTCCGGCAGAACCCACCTCACGTATAATGTCAACACTAATTCCGTTAGCATTGAAGTTATGCAGCGAACCACCGAATGGTCACCTCCGAAGAGCGTCATACACGCGTACCGTACTGTGGCCAGGCTCCTCTCTGACTCGCCTCTCTCTCCGTCGCCTCCCTCTGAACACGCTACGCCATACAGAGAGGTCACTACGGATTTCGAGCGTGGACATTCGGGCACGATTGCTTAAATATAAATGACGTGGTTTGATTCAGCCCAGCGCCATAGAAACTTAAAGGCTCTTTCTTTTTGTAATTCAAGAGAGCCACATACCTACTGGCCCGTACCCATTGACCCAAATTGGTCTAAGGGGTTCATCGAATAGCGACGCACGCCCAGTGTCATATACCACGGAAACCAAGTTGGTCAGAAATTTGGTTTCTAATCTGGTTCCCTCAGCACTGCAGCTCTCTACCCATTATACCGACACTGCCCAGTAAAGGTTGACGTGAGAGATGTTTCCAGGCAAAACAAACGAACGAACAGACAGACAGAGAGATGGAGAAATACAGACAGAAAGAGAGACACAGAGACAGGCAGGCACACTTTCTGCAAACTGAGTAAAGTTCCCAAAGGGTCCCAAACGTAGTGCTTTTATCCAAGCACCTGAGCAGCATCTGTACGAAGGCATCAAAACCTACAGTCTTCCCCCTCCCTTTGCCATTTCTTGAGCTGTGATTTCTTGTTCCTTATACAGTCATCTCTGCGAGAATCGCCAGGGCTTGAGCCAGGGCACCTGGCTTCCCCCGACAAGAGCTGGTGTAGGCCGCGATTGCTGTGTAACTTGGCATCGTAACCAAACAACGTATTTTTTTTTATTTCTGGATCCCTATTTAAAATATAAGCCATTGCTGCTATTTGTAAGGTCAACTTGCAACCTGTGCAACGGTTACTTACCATATCTCAAAGTCCAAGGCGAAAGCACAGTTTAGCTCACACAGCTAGGTATGAAAAATTGTTGCCATCGCGAGTGGAGGCATCTCAATGCCGCTTCGCACATGCGCTCGTCGTTGTGCCAAGGACATCCCTCGCCCTTGGCACCACGTGGCGTCCGCAAGGCACGCGCTTTCGCCACGGTCGCATACTAGTTAGCACTTTCTAGCCCTAACGTGACTTGAAAGCAAGTTCATTTTTGCGCTCATTGGTTCGGGGCCTTCTCCAAAGAAGAAACCCGATGGGGAACAACAGAAACGTGCGCTATTGCTACAGATACCGGAATGAACAACTGCTAAAAGAAACGGTACGAATGCAATGACGCTGGCTTCGATGTAGCTGCTTTTCCCGAAATTCGACGTGACATTTCCCTAGCGATTTTTTTTATCTGACCGTTTGTTTCCATCTCTGCCTTCGTTTTTCTTTCTTTCTCTTCGCTTTCATCGTTCATTACCTTGAGCTCTTCGCACGCACTTCACCTTTGCACTTATGCATTGTTTCAATAGTGGCCGCAGGAGGCTAAGCTAAGCGGCCACCTGAAGTTCCGTTCCAATTCTGCCGTAGCCGGCAAAAGAGACAGCTGTGCGTGCCAGCATTCACATGAAAAACTATAGAGGCTTCTTAGCTCTCCACATAAAATGGTGGCGGACGAAAAGGCTTGAAAGCTCGAGGAGAAGGTTATCTGCTCACTGGGACATGTTTAGTCAAGCTTTATTAGGCGCCTAATATATGCAGGCTGCCTTTTTTTTTTACTGCACACGCAGACTCTTAGAATCGCGCATGGACAGTCTCGCGAGGGCCGTCCTAAGTCTCATCTACCCTCAAACTCACTTGTTGAGGGGGGGCTGAGGTGAGGCTCGCCTTTGCGAATATTGCTCAGGGTGAGATAGGTGGGCTCGCCTTCAGGAAGATTGGTCAGGGTGAGATGGGGAAAGGCGGACGTTGTAAGGTGAGGGTGCAGTGAAAATGCGCGGTTAAGTGAGGAAAAAGGCGATTCGCATTGTTGAAGTACAGCAAATCACTCACAACGTACACGGGGCGGGTTTGATGTCTAAAGTTTGCAAGTGCGCTGGCAGAAGGTCTCTCTAGCGCAGATGTATTAGGGCCAAGTCCGCTATCAACTGACGTCGAGTCATGAATGGCTATTGGTGTTAGCTGTGTAGCTAAACCCACTGAAATCTGCAGCCATGGAAACGGCAATGAGAGCGAAAGGAGCGACGGTACGTGACTTCTTGGCGTCACTCCGAAATAAAAATTCTTTATCCTAATCACCACTGGTCGGCGCACTTCTTTATCTGAAGTAAACACCCACGAATTTACCTTTTCTTGCACTAATTAAATGAACAAAAAATTGAGCTTGAAGATTTTCGGGCACTGGAAGTCTTTGTTGACATATGAACCAAAGAAGACATAAAAATGAAGAAAAATCAAGTCAGTAATATAGCTAGAGCTCGTCTGCAGAGCAACCAAATCTTGTTTGTTTTATTGTTAAGCTCGTGCATGGCAACGACAGCCGAGCGACCATTTTTGGAGTAAGCATTCAGCTTAAGTGCTTTAGCTCAACCTCCACAACGTTCAGCTGTTGCATCTTATTCTAAAAAATAAGCACAATAGAAAAGTTGAATAGAGTTGTTCGTAGTTGTTTATTGTATATTCACAATTTCCGAAAATTTTCTGTTTTGGCATTCCCGGAACCAGCCTGAAATATTGGGCTTGCAAAACACCGCTATCGATTTACTAGAAACATGGCAACACTCAGTGCATGTATTAATGTTTCATCTAGTACGTCATCCATAGGCTTGCACTGTAAAAAGAAAATAATGGTCGGCTCAAAAGCTGGTAACAAAAATACTTATTGCTGGAAATTTGTTGGCTTAGGCTTTTCAGTGAATTAATGTAGGCTGATTTAAATACCAGCGAAATGTAGTAATTACTGCTAAGGTAGTTTGGTTTGCCTACTGCTGACGTGCAACCGTTGTGGCATAAACGAAAAACGTGAAATAGTGCTTGGCAAAAGCAGCATCAGTTTTTCAGACACCGCGGCTGGCATGCAATCAGGAAAATTCAGCTCTGATTACATGTTCGCATCTTAGGCGGCATTTCGTATTTCTAAAGATTTAGCATCGCCGTCCGATGCTTAACCGCCACGAAAGCAAGAGCGAAGTGCCTCTTGATGTTGTCACGCGGCGCTTGCGCGTGAACGCGACAACCATGCAGCGAGAAAGAGGATTTGTCAGGAAGTGCTGGGCGAGGATAGGATAGAAATAAACTTTATTTGTCCAACGGTTATTGTTGTTGCTTCCCGGGGCTAGGCTGCCAGGGGTACATCGTCCCAGGAAAATCTTCTGAGATCCGCGGCAACGGCCGTGGCCCGCGGGACGGCCCACTCCTGGTCTTCGCTGGGCGAGCTGCCAATCTACTGGACTGTTTGATACCGCTGTAAATATTCTGTAAATACATTCTTACTTTCTTTTGAGTACGCACAATCCCCGTATTAGTTTGGTGGAATGTTAAAATGCTGCATACAGCGGCTCTCTTGTTCCTTTTCGGATTTCTTGGAAATATTGCACTGCGATGCTGCAGAATCTCACGATGTAAGGAGTGACAGGCTGTAAGCGAATCGTTATATATGGAGAAGGGCGACATGTCCCGTTTGTTAGCGTTTGCAACTCTATATACGTAGCAGTTTGATGGTGTCTCGACTACATTTTCTTTTTTTCGTGATTTAACAGAAGGTTTCAGGTGAATAGTACCGCGAATTCCAAATTCAAATTGGGTAATAATGAAGACAATGAAGAAACACTGCCCTAGCGGCGCGAAATAATCTCGCAGAACAAGCCCTAGCTCACTGCTTACGCTATAGGAGCTACTCAGCAATGAGCGTGCCTTTGCAGGCTCTCCTTTGACTTTATATATCGCGCCTGTCCCTTTTCATGATGTAAAGGCAGCGAAGAGCGAAAGATGCAATATTTTAGAGTAAGTGCCCACAACTGCACGTGAGGGACACAAAGAAGATGCCCGTCCCAAATGTAAGTACGGACAAGGCAAACTATATGTATAGGCCACAGTGAGAGGGCGTCATCAAGTGCAGACAAAAAGCGTTTGTCTTCGCCTGCGTCTTCAGTACCTTGCCGCCCCATTTAGCCGAGTGGAACCCGGGCTCACAACTGTTACGCGCTCACTTCCACTAACACCCCAACCCGCACTTCCTTTTCAACTTGCAGGTTATCGCACTTTCACACACGCGGTAGGCTTTTGTGGCGCCCTCGTCTCACGCATCCCACTCCACGCGCTCAGCGGATAAAAATTATTCCTTTTGCACCATGTGGTGATGACCTATTTCTTATCAGATTTTGTTCGATATGTTCAGTACTCTGCTTCTGGATGATCACGTGACGCTCCCTCTTGGATCTTTTCCATCCATTGTGTTTGAGGCTGACGTTCAGCGCGATTGACAGCAAATATGCCTGTCAGCAGGGTCACTGTTGGAATTGCGCATCTGCAATTATGGCACATGTCTAGTGTGACAGAAGAAACTACGGTTGATCTCGTCGACCAAATAAGTCTTCAAGAATTCTCAGCGCCTAGCGTATGTCCGACACATCCAAAAGCATTACAGCGAGCTGGACCTTCCGCGATAATGTAGTAAATCGGGAATAGGTGGCACTGCATGTAGTCAAGCTACTTCGCGCACCATTCCAGCAGGGAAATCTTTTCTTCACGAGGCAGGCATTCATTTAATGCGGTGCTGGAAAGAAAGGACTGTTATCTGTACCGAACTGCCAGAAATGCACATGCGCCTCAGTAACATAATCATCTGCTCACTGTACGCAAGCACGCACGCATGCACAAACAAACAAGAACTGCCGTATTCAGTAAAGATCCCTTTTACACATTATATCCTTAGGCTAAATAAATCTAACAGGGGCAAGGTCGAACTTATTTGGTTCTTACAAGACATCGTGAGGAACAAGAAATAAACTAATTTCATGTATATTAATGCCTTTCGTGCATCCTTTTTTTACATATTAGCGTTTGCAATCCCTCTGCATTCATATTAGAGAAAACCTGAGTTCGTGAGATCTGTGGGCCAAAACAGCCGTTGTGAGTCTGACTTAGTGAGTCCGAGTTGAATAAAATTTTGCTGAGTTTGAGTCCGAGTCATCCCGGCTGAGTATAATTCTGGTGAGTCTGAGTCCGAGTGAGTCCGGCTGAGTAACATTTTCGTGAATCGGAGTCCGGGTGATTCCAGCGGAGTGTAATATTGTGAGTTTGAATCGGCGTGAGCCAGGCTTGGGCATAGTTCTTGAGTCTGAATCTGAGTGATCCCGGCTGAGTAGTATTTTCTTGAATCTGAGCTAGAGTGAGTCCGGCTGAGTAGAATTTTCACGAGTCTGAGTCCAAGTGATCCCAGCTGAGTATGGCATCACTCAGATTCGCTCAGCTGAGTATGGATCTGGTGAGTTTGAATCCGAGTTAGCTCTGCTGAGTATTATTTTCATGAATCATAGTCCGATTGAGTTCAGCTGAGTAGAATTTTCATTAGTCTGAGTCCAAGTGAGCATGGCTGATCATCGTCCTGGTGAGTCTGACTCCGAATGAAACCGGCTGATTATCGTTCACTGGTCTAAGTCCTAGTGATCTCGGCTGAGGCGAATTTCGGTGAGTATGAGCCTAAAAGAGCTCTACGCCAAAATGTTGCAGTTTCGCCCCAAAGGCGAATCATCGTTTGCGATAGCAAGTTAGCAGACAGCTGTACAAAGGATAGTTTTATCGGCAGTATAAACTCGAAAACGTAGGCATAATAACTAAATTAACGAGCATGCTGTCACGCGCGCACAAGCAAACATGAACACGTATACTCGATGACCGCGGAAAATAGCTGTCAAAATGATGCAGTGAGGAAACGCGGCAGCTGCAGCGAGCAAATTCACCTTCGTGCGGCCGCTCGTATCAACCCGAAGTAAGGCGCGAAAACATAGCTCAGCGGAGACTCTACCCGTCGCAGATGGCTTTCTACATACAGCGTCCCGGCCGGGTGCGCACGCCCGCCTCCCTACCCTCCCCCTAAAGGCTTGCGTGCGACGGAAGGCGCCGCGCTTCCTCCCCGCTTTAGTCCGTTGCCTGCATGAGATTGAGCCGCAATCGGCGACTCACTCTTGCACGCTTTCACTCGCACATACAGTAAACGGCGCCCGGCGGCGATTTTTCTTCGCTTTGACTTTATACGGAACTTCACGCCGCCGCCGTCGCCAGCGGCAGAAATGCGCCTAGAGTGTCCACATAATTGCTATGGCAACGAATTATAAGTTTTGAGTGAATCTGAGTGAGCTCCGTTGACAGCCTACTTATGGTCAAGCGCCTCAATGCAAAGCACTGGGTCATGCTTTGACGATCGGAATGGCACTAGATAATCAGTGTTGTAAATTAAGCTCGCGGGTCGAGCAAATGGTTAATTTGAAATAGTTGAAAACGGAAGGTGAGAGAAGGATGGTAGCCTTTTCAGCGTGAGGGAGAGCGAATAAAGATTCCTTAGGTGAGATAGGGCAATCAATTTTTCAACTTGAGGGTGAGGATGGTTCTTATGCCGTTACGGAGAAGAAGAAAAAACACGATGTTATTTACCCACTCTGGTTAGAATACAGTGATAATGTGTGCTTCTTTTAGTTTTTTCCTCCCGACGATATATTTGCAAATTCTTTAATTCAGTTACCAAGTACAAGTAATTTCCCCTATTTAGTGCTTGGTGTCATTGTCTGGTAGCTTCTTGTGATATTACAAATAAAAATCGGGCCCCTCGGTTAACCCCCTTTCTTCTCGTTTACCATATACGGAGGGACTCGAATCCGCAACCTTGACGCTTTCAGGTAGCACTCAAAAAGATCTCATACTCGTGACGCCTGTGGCAGAAAGGATGTTACACATCCGCCGCCACGGTTTGTGAGTGGTGGCGCTGACTAACACTCCCAGGGTCAGTTCTTGTCGTAAAACATAAATGCCTAAGAAAGTGGACGGGAACACGGTGCCACGGTAGCTCAATTGGTAGAACATCGCAGGCGTAATGCGAGGACCTGGGATCGTTCCTCACTTGCGGCAATAATTTATCGTTTCTTTATTTCAATTAGTAAGTACAATTAATTTCTGCTATGCTGTCCTTGGTGTGATTGTTTGTTGGTTTCTTGTCACATTCTAAAGACGGCATTTTTCAAAGAAAGCCACTTTTTTGCAATATAGCGATAAGGAGGGCACGCTCACGCACTGCTTGTGATACTGCCGTGCTAGGTGCACAAATTTAACTACACAGCCAACTGATAATCATAAATGATTCAGTTGTGCGCCCAAGCAAGCATTTACGCGGAATCCGTGCTGTTTACTTCTCTTTGACCGCCAATCTTGGCACAGCGATCACCCGCAGTTATGAAGAGAAGGCACTTTTAACACCGACCGCAGGTGGTGCATTTGTGAGACAGCCAAGTTTTGTATATAATTTGGATAGAATGGTAGCGGAAAGGTTTCTTAAAACGCCGAGGTCCGGAAAAATGAAATACCGTGAAGAGAAATAAATAGCCTTATGAGATGTTGCAAATCCTAACGGGAGCCAGTTTCCCCGCAGGGGCGTCTGCGTCAGCAGGCGTTTGGTGTGTGGCGACACCACGTACCCGAGCACACGAGGGTTGGACCGTCCCGCGTGTAGCCGTGCGCGGTTTAGCCGTGTATGGGGAAAAGGGGATCCTGGGGGTTGAGTCGATGCTGGGTGTTTGGACCTTTAAGGCCCCCCGGCGGAGGCAACACACCTCTTCGGCCTCGACTTCACACAGACGGCACCTCCAGGCTGACCCGCCTGGAGGAAATCGGCCGTCGCCTTTTCCTGTCTCTCCCTCCTCGAATCTTCGTCTTTATCTCGGACTTTTTGACCTTTCCTGTCTCCTTCTCTCTTCTTTTTACTTCCTTTCCCCTGGCGGTAAGGGTTAACCCTGTGTGGCTATCCAACCGTGTGTACACCATATTCGGTTATAGTGACGGCGTACGACTGGCGTCGTGCAGACTTGTATGCAAGCTCTGCCGCGTCCCCTCGTTGGGCTCCGTGGTGGGCGGTCGGCGCTGTTGCCGAATGTATACATTTTTCATGGAAACTTCTTTCCCTCCCTTGCTGATCGCCTTCAGAAACGAGGGCGCACCGAAGATGTCTTCAAGTTTTGCGGACGCCAAACCCAGAATTTTCCCCGCTTCCACGTTATTCATTCCGAAAAGCCAAACAAAGCAGTGCGAAACATTTCACCATTCCTTGTTTCAAAGTCCCTGACTGATGTTTTTGGTCCAGGATACAAGTTGCCGAGGATGGCAAGCGGCGACCTCCTCTGGGAGCTCCGCGATGTAAAACAATATGATATATATAGAATAGAATTTATTGATAGGAAAGACAGAGAGGTCGACCTGAGTTAGTGCGCTCTAGTCTGCTACTCTGCACTGGGGAAGAGGGAAGGGGAGTGAAAGTATTAGGATGGATGATGATGATAAGAGAAGTGGTGAGTGCTTATGTACATGAGACAGTTGCCTCGCTAGAGCCACTCGTCGAGCTTGGTGTCCTGCAGGAACTTCAACAAAACTTTTGTTGCACGCACTGAAATTGCAGTGTCAGGCCATGGGCCGAGGATAGCTTCCTCCGACAGTAGTTGTCTGCCAACGCTGGCTAGGAAACTGTCTAATGTCCTTCGCTCCAGCATATATGCTGGGCAGTCGCACAGTACGTGTTGCAGTGTTTCGGGCATCTGGCAGTGTACACAATCAGGGTTGTTCGATTGGCCGATGAGGTGTGCGTAGCGACGGGTGAAAGCAACGCCGAGCCGAATCCTGTGTAGCAATGATGTTTTGCTCCGTGTAAGCTTCGGGGGCAAACAGTATTTACCGTCTGGGTCAATCGTATGTAGACGTCTGTGAATATTATTAGAGTGGGCTCTATAAGCCTTTGTAAGGTCCTGCATGAGTGCCTTGATCATGGAGTTGGTGTCAGGTCGCGAGTAGGCAATCCGTATTTCAAAAAACAATATGAAAAACTACCGCAACTAGTGTCATTTGGAGAGACCCCCATAACAGTAACCCCGCACCGTACAATGAACACCACCCGCGGCGTTGTGTCAGACGATGACTTGCTGGAGCTCACTGAGGCTGAACTCTTGGAGGGCTTCAGCGAGCAAAATGTTATCAATGTCAAAAGAATAAAGATGAGGCGAGATGGTAAAGAGATCCAAACCAAGCACCTAATAATCACCTTTGGTTCAAGTGTCCTGCCCGAGTCAATCGAGGCCGGGTACATCAAGCTCCGTGTCAGGCCATACCTGCCCAATCCACTCCGATGTTTCAAATGCCAGCGCTTCGGCCACAGTTCGCAGAGCTGCCGAGGCCGCCAAACATGTGCGAAGTGCAGTGCCCACGAACACACCTCTGAAGCTTGTGAGAATGCTCTCCACTGTGTAAACTGTGATGGGGAGCACGCCGCGTACTCGCGGTCGTGCCCATCCTGGAAAAAAGAAAAGGAAATAGTAACAGTTAAAGTAAAAGAAAATATGTTTCAAAGAAGCACGCAGGCGGGTATCTTACCTGCCCAAAAAAAACATTTGCCGATGTGGCGCGTCAGGGGGCAGCGTCACAACGGCCTCCGGCGGCTGTCCGACCCACAACCAGTGAGTCGGCAGTCACGCCATCTGCCCCCGCGGCGGTAGCAGCTAGCGCTGCTCCGTCAACCGAGGAGAAGGGACCATCGACCCCGAAGGTGGGCGCAGCCGAGGCTGCCTCAACCTCCCAGGTCCCTTCCAGCGCTGGCAACGGCCGGCGCAGCCAAATTCCCCAGGGAGCCCCATCGACCTCCAGGCTGGTGGGCGCAGGGGTCTTGCCCTCCAAGGCGGGACCCTCGCTGGTAACTTCCCGCTCGCAAGAGCACGTGTCCGGCGCCTCACAAGAGGCAATGGACACTACACCCATCCTCAAGGCGCACCAAGCGCCTAAGGAGTGGCGAGGCTCCCTCGAACGCTCCAGAAAGGGCAAAACCCCGATTACAGGGCCTCGAAAGTGCTCGGTAGTCTAAGGCATAACTTCCGTTTCTGTATACACAGCACTAATTTACCTTAAATATGGATACACAAATTATTCAATGGAACATCAGAGGTCTCCTTAGAAACCTTGATGATTTGCAAGAACTCATCCACAAACACAATCCAAAAGTGCTGTGCTTACAGGAAACACAGTTAAAACAACAACACACAAACTTTCTCCGACCGTATGTCACGTTTCGCAAAGATCGCGATGATGCTGTCGTATCATCGGGCGGTGTTGGCATTTTTATTCATAAAAGCATAGCGTGTCAACCTTTACAGCTACGAACGCCCCTTGAAGCAGTGGCGGTTCGAGCGGTTCTCCTAAACAAACTCATCACCATGAGCTCTCTGTAGATTCCCCCACACTTCAAATTAACGAAACATGAATTCCAATCCTTTATAGATCAATTGCCAGAACCTTATGTTGTTCTTGGTGATTTCAATGCGCACAGCTCCCAGTGGGGCGACTCTCGTATAGATGCGCTAGGGCGTCTTGTTGAACAGTTCATTTTTTCTTCTGGTGCGTGCCTTCTGAATAAGAAGAAACCCACTTATTACTGTCTTGCAAACAATACCTTTTCTTCAATAGATCTTAGCCTACTTTCCCCGTCACTACTGTCCGACCTTGAATGGGAAGTTTACAACAGTCCTTGCGGGAGCGACCACTTCCCCATACTACTAAGAACATATAAAGAAAACGAATATCTACCACAGGCTCCTAGGTGGAAGATTGAGACTGCTGACTGGGAGCAATTCCGAACTCTTACAAGTATCTCGTGGGCTTATATGTCTTCTTTAGAAATCGATGCTGCTGTGGAGTACTTTACAGCATTCATTATAGATGCCGCATCTAAATGCATATCTGAAGTAAGTGGCTTAGCACGCAAACGGCGCGTCCCGTGGTGGAACGACGAATGTAGGACCGCCCGTAAGAAAAAAAACAAAGCGTGGGGGTTGCTACGCGCCTCTCCCACTGCGGAGAATCTTATTAACTTTAAGAAAGCAAAATCCAAAGGCAGGAGAACGCGCCGACAGGCCAGAACAGAGAGTTGGCAGAAGTTTTTATCCGGTATCAACTCGTATACAGACGAGGCCAAAGTCTGGAACAGGGTTAATAGCATAAGAGGGCGACAAACGTACTCCCTCCCTTTGGTAAACACACAAGGCGATACCCTCCAAGACCAGGCTGATGCTCTCGGTGAACACTTCGAGCACGTGTCTAGCTCCACTCACTATTCGGAGAACTTTGTTAAATATAAAGCTATAGAAGAACTCAAGCCTCTGAATCGGAAATGCATGCCAGACGACCTTTATAATCGTCCTTTCACCATTGCTGAACTTAAAGCTTCCTTATCAGCATGTCGGAGCTCTGCACCGGGTTCCGACAGAATCATGTATGATATGCTTAAACACCTGCACTCTGACACACAAACCACGCTACTCACACTTCTCAATACTATCTGGGCTGCTGGTTACCTCCCATCAAAATGGAAGGAGGCTATTGTGATTCCTGTTTTGAAGCATGGTAAAGACACTACATTGCTTACTAGCTACCGTCCTATAGCGCTTACGAGCTACCTCTGTAAGCTTTTTGAAAAAATGATCAATCGCCGTATCGTACATCTCCTAGAGTCCAGTAAAATGCTTGACCTATTTCAATGTGGTTTTAGGGAAGGGCGATCTACAACCGACCATCTTGTGCGCATCGAAGCGAGCATTCGCGATGCCTTCGTGCGCAAGCAATCTTTCTTTTCTGTATTTCTGGATATGAAAAAAGCTTACGACACAACCTGGTGGTACGGAATCCTGCGCGATGTTTCCGCGCTAGGTATCCGCGGCAATATGTTAAATATTATAGAGAGCTAACTGGAGAACCGTACATTTCGAGTGAAGATAGGTCCTGCACTGTCGCGTACATTCATACAGGAAACTGGGGTACCCCAGGGTGGCGTACTCAGCTGCACGCTCTTTGTCGTCAAAATGAACACGCTTCGTGCATCTTTACCACCAGCTATTTTCTACTCCGTCTATGTAGACGATATACAAATAGGTTTCAAATCCTGCAACCTCACAGTCTGCGAGAGACAGGTACAGCAGGCCCTCAACAAGGTGTCCATGTGGGCAGACCAAAATGGATTTAAAATCAACCCCCACAAAAGTTATTGTGTCCTCTTCACAAGAAAGAGAGGCCCGGACCCAGATCCTTTTCTAGAAATGGGCGGACAACAAATTCCTTTTAACAAAGAGCACAAATTTCTAGGTATTATACTTGACTCCAAGCTTAGTTTCATTCCACACATAAAATACATAAAAACAAAACGTCTTAAAACACTGAACTTACTTAAAATCCTATCCCACACAACATGGGGTAGTGACAGGAAGTGTTTACTGAATCTTTACAGGAGCCTCGTTCGATCAAGATTAGATTATGGTGCCGTAGTTTATCACTCTGCCGTCCCGAGCGCGCTAAAGGTATTAGACCCTGTTCACCATCTGCGAATCCGCCTGGCCACTGGCGCCTTTAGAACAAGCCCTGTTGAAAATCTGTATGTCGAGTCAGATGAGTGGTCACTCCATTTTCAGAGAACATACATCAGCTTTACTTATTTTCTGAAAGTGCGTTCTAATAAGGAACATCCGTGTTTCACAACCGTTAACGACTTGACGTGTGAAACACTTTTTCGTAATAGACCCTCTATGAGATTACCTTTCTCACTGCGTGTAAGAGAACTTGGCGAAGAAATGGCCGTCCCATTTCTCGAACATCGCCTAATGCCTTCAGTTAAGCTATTGCCGCCCTGGCAGTGGCAGGTGATAGAATGTGACGTATCCTTTGCAAAGGTCACAAAGCACGCTCCTGAGCTTGAAATTGCCATGCATTTCCGTGAGCTTCAATTGAAGTACTCCTGCTCCGAGTTTTACACAGGCGCATCAAAATCAAATGCTGGCGTATCCTGCGCTGCTGTTGGCCCCTCTTTTACTGAATCTTACGTGTTGAACCCTATAACAAGTATCTTCACTGCAGAAGTCTATGCAGTACTGTGTGCAGTGAAACATATAAGGAAACTTAAACTCGACAAAGCCATCATATTCACTGACTCGTTAAGTCTTGTAAAAGCACTCATTTCTTTTCAAAAGCATACGAATCCTGTTTTCAATGAACTCTACTCACTTTTATGTAACATGTACCTATCACATAGGCATGTAGTAATATGCTGGGTTCCTGGCACATAGAGGAATCGAGGGAAACGTGCTTGCCGACGAGATCGCCAAATCAATAGCATCGTAAAGCATTCGTTCTGCTGCTGTCCCTGCCACAGACATGAAGCCTTTCCTAAGAAACAAACTCCGAAGCCACTGGCAACGCTTGTGAAACGCAGAAACAAGTAATAAGCTTCACCTAATTAAGCCGAAGTTAGGTTCCTGGCACCCAACTACGAAAATACGAAGAGCCGATGTCCTATTCACTAGACTGAGAATAGGACACACATTTGGCACTCACAACTTTCTCTTAACCGGTAACGAGCCTCCAGCCTGTGGTAGATGTGGCGACCGGTTGACCGTCCTCCACGTCTTCCTGGAGTGCCGGGAAGCCGAGAGAGACAGGAGAAAACATTTTCCTTTTGCATATAGCCATTGTATTCCCCTGCATCCGGCTATGTTCCTTGGTGCCGAACCACTTTTTAAGACCAACGCAGTCCTCGCCTTCTTGAAAGATGTTGTGCTCCATGTCACAAGCCCATTAATTTCGTAGCGCATCCTCTTTCGAGAGGATGCTGCTACGATAGTTTTCTTTGTAAAGCACATGCCTCTAAGCCCTTGGCTTTCAAGGGCTCTGGTGAGGCAGTAGTGCTCTAGACAATTTTAGCACCTCACAGACTTTAAATACTGCATCATTCTTTTTTTATGCAATCTAATCTTCATAGTACACGTCAATAATCATTCCCATAATTTTACTACCATAATTTTTCCCATAATAATAATAATAATCATTCCCATAATTTTTATGGAATTTGCATCAACCCTTTTAGGCCCCTTTACAGCCACGGCGCATTAAGATCATAGAACCCATCAGGCACTGCGAACTCATTATTCATAAGCATGGCGCTCTTTGGCCACATCTGGCCCTTGCGCCATTAAACATCAAATATTCATTCATTCATTCAACGGGAGCCAGTTTTATCTGGAGTAGCGGTAGCGTCTCTGACTCGCACGTAGAAGTTATGGCTTCGACTGCTAATGCATAAAGGTCATTTTTTTAAACTTTAGAATAGAAGAAACGTTACAAATACATAATCTCCCTATGGCAGGCAAATATATTTAACCTTTGCTATCGCTTACTATATATGCATGCCCATGTAAAAATTATTCTGTCTCCTTGCTTTCTTTTAAAATGCAGGAAACAATTGTCACGAGGACACTCTGCTATTTTTACTCATTAATGTATTACTTGTTTTCCATGTTAAGCTTCATAAGTGATAAATAAGCAATTGAATGAAGTAAATACAATTGTTATAATTTTCTTTAAACAAAAGTAACAACACAGCCAGCCAACTTTCTTTAACCAAATGTTCTTCAAGCGAAAGTAAGCACAGAGCATGCGAAATTACTTTAAGCTTGCATTTAGCAAACTTTCTTCATAGGAAAGTAAAAAGGGAGCCTACCAACTTTCTTGCAACATGCACTAATGGGAAGTAAAATTAGATAGAATGTTAACAGATTTGATGGAAAATTCGAAAGACGCCTAAAAAAATTCAGGAGGTAATCGTATTTTCGTATCGGTTCTTCCTTTATTTTCCTGTACGGACAACACACTGCAACACTACAGCCCCCTCCCCCACCCCACCCCATATAATAGGTATGTCACAGTTTGCGATGTTAGAGTTTGAGAGCAAATGTTGCATCAAATATTTCTTTGATGCGTGAGGTACTACTTTTTTTGGTCGGGAATGCGAGCAGTGAGGTGAATCCCTGTAGTGTTTGCCGCGTTGCCTGCTACCCAAGAAACAGAGTATAAATCTTCGACTCTCTCGAATAGGCAGTTGGTGTAAATATCTTTCAGAATTCGTACAATCAGTTGAAAAAGAGTGTGAACGTTTTCGTCGAAGATGGCTTGGCTGGGCAACCACGCCAGAAGGTGCTGTGTTTTCTTTGCTCCTCGACTTATTAACTTATTAAGACAAAGTGACAAATTTGGCAACCTTTATAATCCACGACCCTTGAGCAGCAACGACTAAACACCGTTTCAGCTCGAAACACACTTCGAGAGAGTCACGCAGCAGCAAACTTACAGACAACTTGCCGTATGTGCATAAGTACGAGACCTGACCGATCGAGCAGAGTACCTCTTTTATTCCGTTGTTAAGTCCACAGAATTTTTTGATGCACCTTACTGATTGCTCGCTTGTGTAAGGGCTACAGGCAGGGCCTATTTATTTCACAGGATGCTTCAGACGTGTTCCAATCATTGGTTGTCATTTATATAAATGCATGTACTAAAGACAACGTGAATCGTTAAAGAGCACACTCGCGTCGCAGAAGTCGTACTAGTGTACATGCGTGCAATTTCCTGTAGAAGAATGTGCTTTTCAACACGTTCTGAACGGGTGTCAACTTATTTTATTTTTGGCCCCTGTCCTCGTCCATTTTTCTTCTCTCTTGTCGTCGGCTCGCCTATTCGAACAGGCAACCTTTTACACGTCGCCGCAAATTCCAAGTGCACGTAGATTCTCGTGACTCGTGTCGCATATAAAATAGCATGCAAGAAAAACGCAGAGGCCGTATGTGTGTCGATACGTGCTATTCGAGCTCTCTTTCTGTTTTACAAGCATATATACAAGTAGAGAACGCTTCAATAAGTACAGTAGGCGAGCAACGACGGGAAAGCAAGACTTCTTCTTTACACGTGGTCCGTTCGCTACCAACAAATGCTAGAATGCTCAATGTAACGTTCCTCGTGACATTGCCGCGCCAAGGTATAATTATAAATGATTGAATATTTTCAATAGGAGCCGATGCTTCTTTCGATTCAAGCACTCGGAAGTAGCGTAGCTGTAGCTAAGTGCAGGCGAAGGCAATGGTTTCTCGAACGCATCTATGTAGACACGATAAATCCTACCTCTTAGAGATTTCCAAGTTCATTTGTCATTGTAAGCAGGGCCAATATAAACAATGAGCATAAGATGGTTTTGTAATAACGCAAGACGTGAATTGTTTGAATGTGCCCGAAGCTAAACAAGTTTCAAGAAAAGCAAGACTTGGCAATTGCCTCACTGTCGCAACAATATCGCGCGGTTTCAAGTCAGACTGCCTCAAAAGTACTATTCCGTAGACGCGAGTTTCTTTGAAGCTCAGTTTCCTGATTTATTGTTTCATTTTCCGGTCTTACGTGTGTTTTTGAAGCTCAATTTCACATTTATGGGGGCAGTGGCCAGCCTATTCAGTGGAGCCACCTATTCCATTTGGTTATACGTCAGTGTTTGATACCCGTGGTAGAGTGTTCTTGTAGCTTCTTAACATCGAAATATAAATGGCAGCTCTGTCGTCTGAGTGGCGCAGTTCCGAGAGCCGTCTTCTTAAGAAGTGAACCAATTGCTTGTCCGCAGAAAGCCACCTATGTAGAAAAGTTGTAGTGCCACTTTGTTAGGACAACCAGCTATTAAGT